>NC_056736.1:710583131-710883131 GCF_019279795.1 Protopterus annectens | reverse complement strand
AAGCTTGCAAAAACATACCTTAGTGCTAAACAATGGTACTAGTTGTAAGCAAATACACCATACAGACATGCATCCCAAAGGTTGAAGTACATGGAGGAGTAAGAAAAGCCTTGTTAGGTAGAGGGGATGAAGGGAGGGTAACCTGGACTGCAGCAGCATAACCACTCGAACATCTACATTTATGGTAGGTACAAAACTGTACTATGTTCATCGTGCTATGCTGCTGCAGTCATCACACTTAGGTAGCGTCCCAAAGCTATGCTAGGGTGGTAGGAGCAAAACTGGGTTAGGTGTAGCTAAGATGCCCTGCAGGACTGCAGTGGCAAACCCAGCTCTGGCTTTTGAGTAAAGAGGAAGGTGGTAATGCTTGGTGAAGGTGTGCACTGAACTCCAGGTAGCTGCCTCCAGAATGTCCTTTGTTGGGACTCCTCGGAGGAAGGCTGCTGAGGTTGCTGTAGCCCTGGTGGAGTGAGATCTAATACTAGCAGGCACTGCTTAACCATGGTGTGAGTAGCAAAAGCGGATGCAATGTGCTATCCATTTGGAGATGGTCTGTTTTGAAATAGCCTTTCCTTCTGAGGCTGGTGCATAGGATACAAGGAGTTGGTCAGATTTTCTGAAGGCCTTTGTCTTGTCCAAATAGTAACGTAACTGTCTGTGAATGTCCAAGGAGTGAAGGAGTCTCTCTCCTTTATTCTGTGGGTTTGGATAAAAGGTGGGCAAGTGTATGGTCTGATTGAGAGCCAAACTGGATACTACCTTAGGCATGAAGGAAGGGTTGGTGCATAAGGATACTCTGTCCTGATGGAAAATGATGAAAGGTTCCACTGCCATAAGCACCTGCAGTTCTGGGACTCTGCGTGCTGAGGTGATAGCCAGCAGTAGGGCTGTTTTCCATGACAAGTATTGAAGCTCTGCTGAAAAGGCTTGTTCGAAAGGAGGAAGTGTTAACTTTTCCAGAACAAAATTCAGGTCCCAAGTAGGAGTTGGTGGTTTTCGGGGGGGTCTTATATTTTTTGCCCCTCTGAGAAACTGCCTTAGCAAAGGATGACAGAAAATGGGAGGAATCGTATCATATTGAGCTGAAATGGCTGAAGCATGGATCTTTATGGATGAGAAAGAAAGGCCTTTGTGTAGCATCTCTGTTAGATATTGGAGTATGTGTGGAATATTTGGGATGCCAGGATTTAGGCTTCTGGCCTGGTTCCATACACAAAATCTTTTCCATTTGTCTGAGTAAGTTTTTCCTGGTGCTGGGCCTCCTGGCCTCCAAGATGTCATTCTGGACGCCCTTTGATAGAAGTGCTGTTTGATAATTTAAGGTATTTTCCATGCAGCTAGATTTAAGGTCCTTAGCTGACTGTGAAAGATCTGATAGTTTTGTTGGGTTAACAGCAGAAGGAATTGAGGTAAGAACCATGGAGGGCTGTGAGTCAGGTTTCGTAGTAGTGGGTACCAGTGTTGACGTGGCCAGTCCGGAGCAATGAGGATCATCTGTGGTCTCTCTGATCTGGCTTTCAGTAATACCTGGGTCAGTAGGGGCAGAGGTGGGAAGGCGTAGACTGACAATGCTGCCCAACTGAATGATAGGGCATCCACTTTCCAGGCCAGGGGATGATACGTCCTTGTGCAAAATTTTTGTAGCTGACAATTGTTGGTTGAGGCAAACAGATCTATGTCTGGAGGTCCCCACCTGTGAGTTATCATTGAGAATACTTGTGGGTGTAATCTCCACTCGTGAGGGTCTGTCAAATTTCTGCTTAATTTGTCTGCCAAAATGTTTTCTTTTCCTGGCAGGAATTGTGCTTGCAGTTGTACTTGGTAAGTTAATGCTGTGTTCCACAAGTCCATTGCCTGTCTGCATAGTGGATAGGAGTGGGTTCCTCCTTGTTTGTTTATGTACCACATAACTGTGGTGTTGTCCGTCCTTATTAGAAGTTGTCCTGGATGCAAGAGGTCCTTGAAGGCTGTTGGTGCATTTTTTACAGCTAGCATCTCCTTTTGATTGATGTGTAATTGCCTTTGGTTTGCAGACCATTTGCCCTGTATGCATTGTCCTGCCATGTGTGCACCCCAGGCGTAATTTGATGAATCTATTGTCAAGGTATGATTTGCTGGAGGTGAGACAAAATGAAGGCCCTTGTTTGCTTGGCATGCTTGAGCCCACCATAGAAACTCTTTCTGAAGGCAGGGAATGAGAGTTATACTTGATTCGAGGCTGTGTCTGTGTTGGGACCATACACTTTTTAGGTAGCATTGTAGTTTTCTCATATGCAGCCTTGCGTGTGCAATTAGTTGAATGCAGGATGCCATGTACCCCCAATGCCTGCAGGAATTTCCTTGCAGTGAGCTGGGTAGAAGTTGCCATCTTTTTGAAGTACTGAGCCAGTTATTTTTGTTTGTCTGGCGTGAGGTAAGCCATCTGGGCCGTTGTATTCAAGCTGGCACCCAGGAAAATTATTTCTTGTGAGGGTATTAGTTTTGACTTCTTTTTGTTTACTGTGTACCCTAGGCAACTTAACAACTTTGTTACAAATGCCAGATGTTGTAGTAGGATGTCTTTGCTGTCCGCTTGGATCAGGCAGTCATCCAGATATGGATAAATTTGTATTCCTCGCTGTCTGCAGTATGCAATTACTGATGCCAGGCATTTCGTGAATACTCTGGGCGCAGTAGATAAGCCAAAGGGCAATGCAGAGAATTGATAATGCGTTGTGCCTGCCAAAAATCTGAGGTAACTTCTGCAATCTTGTCTGATAGGGACATGCAGGTATGCCTCTTGGAGGTCCAACGTTACCAGCCAAGACTCCTTGCCCAGCATGGGAAGAAGCTGCTGTAGTGTGAGCATTTTGAATTTGGGAATGTCCAGGTACGTGTTTAGAATTGAAAGGTCTAAGATGGGTCTCCAGGCTTTGTCCTTTCTTGGTACTAGAAACAGTCTTGAATAAAATCCTTGACCTTGCTCTTTTGCAGGTACCTTTTGAATTGCTTTCATGTTCATGAGAGCTGAAATTTGCTTTTGTGCCTCTGCTCATTGATTTGTTGGCAGATTTGGCATGCCTCTCATCCGTGGTAAAGTTTGAAAATGAAATCTGTAGCCTCGGGTATTAATATCCAGAACCCATTTGTCCTTTGTTATGATGTGCCAATTTTCTGGAAAAAGAGCTAGTTTTCCTCCTAGAGGTGCTGCCTGGGCAATTTTGCTTGGCAGGCGAAGAGGAAAGTCATTGTGATTGTTTTCTGAAGGGCTGAGATCTGTCGTCTCCCCCTCTTTGAGTTGTTGTTTGCCATTGTCTAGGCCTGAAGGTGCCTTGTGTCTGGCCTCAGCCCCTAGGGCATCTGTACCTGCCCCTTTGGGGTCTGTCTGAAGCAGGAAAGGACAAGTTTTTTGATGGCCAGTTTCTGCTGAAGCGAGGAGGTTGTACCTGTAAAAAATCTTTAACTGTCTGCATTGATTTTGCCTTTTCTTCCATCTTTTTTAAAACTTCCTCTGCTTTGACACCAAATAATGCATCCTTTTGCAGTGGAGCATCCAGTAACTTTGCTTTGACATGTTCTGGTAAGGTCTGCTCTTTTAGCCAAGCATGTCTACGTATTACAGACCCTGTGACTGCTGCTCTACATGAGGCCTCTAAGGAATCAAAACCACACTGCAAGGTATGTTTTCCCACTTGTTCTGCTGCATGCAACAAATCTTGCATCCCCTTGAAATCTAGCTGATCTGTTTGAGGGGTCATGTTCTGTTTTAACTGATTTAGCAAGTACTGCTGGTATTTAATCATGTGGAATTGGCAGTTTAATGCCCTCATGGCCAGAGTGGCAGAGGTATACACTTTTTTCCCCCATCTTTCTAATGCCCTGGAATCCCTTTCCGCAGGCAGTGGATTCTTAGCAGTAGAGGCTTTAACCCCTTTGGGACCCTAGGAAATGGTTTCTGGGTCTGCAACAGGGCTTTTATATAAAAACTTGTGAGAATCAGGGACTCGAAAGTATCTGTCTGGTTTTGGTGGTGCTGGAGGTAAGGAATCTGGATTTAGACTGGATTCAGTGTAGACATCATCCAGAATGTCTAAAACAGGAGGGATGGCTAGGGGTCTATGCTGTGGTAGAAGAAGAAACTCACGTAGCCTTTTCTTGGAATCAGAGTAATCTTGTCCTTCCCAGTGGAAATGCTCTCTCATGGTGTGCAGGGTTTCCCCAAAAGAGAAGTCTTCAGGGGGGGAAACAGAGGGAATAGACTCCTCAGCATCTGAGTCTTCATAGAGAGGGAAGGGGTAATCCTGTTCCTCTGAGTCTGCTGAGGAAATGGATTCCTGGTCAGAAGGAGGTAAATCTTCCTGCAGTCTAGGCCTTTTGTCAGGAGGGGGATGGGAACCTCTGATAAGGGTAATCAGGTCCTCCGCCATTTTGAGCATCTGTTTTTTAGGCATAGGGGCCTGTGTGGGAGTCTGTGGACTCGGTTTCTTAACCTTTGGAAGTTTAGCGTAAGACTTAACGGAGAGAGTCATCGGTTTAAAGACGCCTTCTGAAACCGAAGGCCTGTCAATACTCTGTGGATCGCCGTCAGGGCTGGCGTCCGCGAGTTGAGTAGGAGCTGACTCCAGTGGCCCAGTAGATTATGACTGAGAGGTAGTCGTATTTTCTAAATCCGCGGTAGTCAGGGGCTGCGTAGGCACCTCACTGAATACCGGAGATCCGGCGACAGGCCTAACCAAGACCTCAGTATCTGGTCTAGGTCTAGGCTGCCTGTCTTTGTCCTTGCGTTTTTTTAAAAATAGCGGTAGTCGGAGGTTCCGACGACATAATGTAGTTGAATTTTCTGCCAAAATAATGTCGGGCGGTATCAGCCCGACACTTAATAGTGCGTTTATTGAACCTAGCGCAAAACCGACAACCAGAAACGTCGTGGTCTGGGCCTAGGCAAGGAATACAATAAGAATGAAAATCCTTATGAGATATTTGCTTCCCACAAGAAGTACAATTATTAACTTTGTCTGACATCAGTCTGAGGCAAGAAAAGTTTCCCCAACGGGGTACTTAGCTTTATCGAAGACTTCGGCTGAAATTCTATTCAGAAATCTCAGGAGCTGGCCGACCAGCACTTGCGAACTGCTTCTGCTTCGGGCACCGCGCGGCAAGAAAGACTGAAGAAAATGGCGTTGGCTGCCTCTTTTATACCCCTGCCGCACTGACGTCAGGGAAGAAGCGACGACAACCGACGCCAGACCAAGGCTTTGGAATTCAGGCCGACCGCGGGACCGCCTGACAGCAGGATAACCCAAGTGTGATGACTGCAGAAGCATAGCACGATGAACATCTGCATTTACATTATTTTACACTTAGAGCAATAAAGGACATTCCACATGTAAATTCTAGTAATTATTCCTTAAGTTAAAACAATAGGCAGGATGCTTACTCCAGACTCATTGACTCCAAATTCTAACTTCAAAGGAGCAGACATAAAGTAATTTTAATTTCAAAGGACCAACAAGAAATGCTTGACTTAGCTTTATTTACAGCAGAGGGCAATGTTGCCACATTGTTTTAAGTTCAACATTTCACAGTATTTACAAATGATAGAATTATCTGCACAATTCTATCTGGCTAGGCTGGCAGCCTTCACCCATCTCTACCAGTCTTCAAAAAAGTATTAACAGAGGGCCAAGTAACAGTCTCAAGGATGGAACTGTTATCCAGACCCCTGAAAAATGCACCAGAGGAGGCAACAGCCCTAGTAGAATGTGCCTTTACTGATGAGGAATTTCATGATGCTTTTCCATGAAAAGAATAACAAAAAGAGATGACTTTGGAAATCCAGGAAGGAGATGGTTTACTTGGAAACAACCAAACTCAAAGTCCTGGGATGAAAGAAAACAAAAAGCTGTTCAGATTTACGAATAACTTTAGTTTTAACCAAATAATATCTGAGCTGTCTATGCAAATCCAAGGTGTGAAGAACATTTTCACTGGCAGACTACAGAGAAGGAAATAAGAAAGGAAGATGAACAGACTGAGTAAGGGACAACTCATTGACCAGCTTGGGTATAAAAGGAGTATTAGTACAAAGTGATGCCCTGTCTCTGTGGAATACTAAGAAAGAAGGAGCAGCCATGAGGGCTTGATGTTCGGCAACTCTCTTGGTTGAAGTGAGAGCCAAAAGAAGAACATTCTTCTAAATACAATGTTGTAAAGAAGCTGAAAGTACAGTTTTGTACCTACCATAAATGTAGATGTTCGAGTGCTAATACAGCTGCAGTCATAACAGATGGGTTCTCCTGCCGTCAGGCGGGTCCTCGGTCGGCCGAATTCCAAAGTCTAGGTCCGGCGTCGGTTGTCGTCGCTTCTTCCCTGACGTCAGTGCGACAGGGGTATAAAGGAACCAGCCGACGCCATTTTCTTCAGTTTTTCTTGCCCCAGATGTCAGGTGCCCCCAGAAGGAAGGCAATACATAAATTTGTGTAATAAAGCAATGCAATATAATCAAAATACAGTAGTTGCAAGCAAATACACCATAAATGAATACCCCAATCAGGTTGTATGAGGAGGTGTTAGCCAATAGGCCCTGTCCCAAGAGGGGAAGGAGGGAGGGAAACCTGGACTGCAGCTGTATTAGCACTCGAACATCTACATTTATGGTAGGTACAAAACTGTACTATGTTCATCGTGCATACAGCTGCAGTAACAGATGGGTAGAATCCCAAAGCTAAGAAAGGGGTGGTAGGCACTAGGTGGAACTAGGAGGAGCCAGGATGCCCTGCAAGACTGCAGTGGCAAAGCCTGCTCTAGTTTTGGAGTATAATGGTAGGTGGTAGTGCTTGGAGAAGGTATGCACAGAACTCCAAGTGGCTGCTTCCAAAATATCTTTGGTAGGAACTCCTCTGAGGAAAGCTGCAGAGGTAGCTGTGGCCCTTGTGGAGTGAGATCTGATGCCTGTAGGTACAGTTTTGCCATGAAAAGAATAGCAAAAGCGTATGCAGTGGGCTATCCATTTTGAGATTGTCTGTTTGGAAATTGGCTTTCCTTGAGCTCCTACAGCATAGGACACAAAGAGCTGTTCTGATTTTCTGAAAGGCTTTGTTCTGTCCAAATAATAACGCAGTTGTCTGTGGATGTCCAAGGAATGTAGTAATCTCTCCCCTTTGTTTTGAGGATTAGGATAAAAGGTAGGTAAGTGTATGGCCTGATTCAAAGCTACCCTGGATACCACTTCAGGCATAAAGGACAGGTTGGTTCATAAGGAAACTCTGTCCTGATGGAAGATGATAAAAGGCTGCACAGCCATGAGAGCTTGTAGTTCTGAAACTCTCCGAGCTGAGGTAACAGCCAGAAGGAAAGCTGTTTTCCAGGACAAATATTGCAAATCTGATGAGGCAGCTGGCTCAAAGGGAGGCAAGGTCAGTTTTTCCAGAATGAAATTGAGATCCCAAGCAGGTATTGGTTGTTTCCTTGGGGGTCTTAGATTCTTAGCCCCTCTGAGGAACTGTCTTAAGAGAGGGTGAGAGAATAAGGGTGGATCAGTGTTGTATTCTGCAGAAATGGCTGAGGCATGGATTTTGATGGAGCAGAATGAAAGTCCACTGCTTAGCAGCTCAGCTAGATACTGTAGTATTTGAGGTAAATTAAGTTTTCCAGGATCCTGGCCCTTTTTCTCATTCCAGACACAAAACCGTTTCCATTTTGCGGAGTAAGCTTTTCTAGTTGATGGCCTTCTGGCCTCCAAAATGACATCCTGCACCTCCTTGGAGAGTAGGGTCTGTTGTGATGCTAAGGAATCTTCCATGCGGCTAGATTGAGTGTTTTTGGCTGGCTGTGAAGAGTTTTGAAGCTGTGCTGAGTCAGGAGAAGAGGCATTAGGGGCAGGGTCCATGGTGGGGAATGCGTCAGGCTCCTCAGGAGTGGGTACCAGTGTTGTCTTGGCCAGTCTGGAGCAATGAGAATCATCTTTGGTCTGTCTGCTCTGGTTTTCAATAGAACTTTGGGCAGCAGAGGAAGAGGTGGAAAGGCATAAACTGTTATTGATGTCCAACTGAAAGAGAGAGCGTCCACTCTCCAGGCCTTTGGATGGAAAATCCTTGAGCAGAATTTTGTCAATTGGTGATTTTTGTGGGAGGCAAAGAGATCTATGTCTGGCCTTCCCCATGCTTGGATTATTTCTGTAAAAACTTTTGGATGCAACTTCCATTCGTGTGGATCTGTCATATTTCGGCTTAGGTTGTCTGCCAGCGTGTTTTCCTTGCCTGGCAAGTACTGTGCTTGTAGTTCGATTTGTAAGTCCATGGCCATGTTCCAAAGTGACATGGCCAGTCTGCATTGGGGGTATGAATGTGTTCCTCCCTGTTTGTTTATGTACCACATAACTGTGGTGTTGTCCGTTCTTATCAATAGTTGACCTGGTTGTAGAAGGTCCTTGAAAGCTATAATAGCATTTATTACTGCTAGCAGTTCCTTTTGATTGATGTGAAGGTGCTTTTCTTTTTGGGACCATTTGCCCTGAATGCACCGATCTGTCATGTGCACCCCCCAGGCATAGTCCGAGGCGTCTGTTGTGATGACTTGATTTGCTTGAGGCTTGCTGAATGGAAGACCTGTGTTTGTTTGGCATGCTTGAGCCCACCACAAAAATTCCTTTTGTAGACATGGAATTAGTGGTATTATTGTTTCCAAACTGTGGCTGTGTTGAGACCATAGGTTTTTCAGGTACTACTGAAGTTTCCTCATATGCAGCTTTGCACATGGGATTAGTAAGATGCAAGATGCCATGAATCCCAGAGCCTGCAGGATTTTCCTTGCAGTCAGCCTGGTGCAATTTGCTAGTGCTCTGAAGTATTGAGTTAGTTGCCCCTGCTTCTCTGGCGTGAGGTAGGCCATCTGGGTGTTTGTGTCCAAATTGGCACCCAGGAAAATTATCTTCCGAGAGGGTATTAGCTTTGATTTCTTTTTGTTGACTGTGTATCCCAGAGAGTTCAACAACATTATTACATAAGCCAGATGTTTTAGAAGAATGTGCTTGCTGTCTGCTTGGATCAGGCAGTCGTCCAAATAGGGGTATATTTGTATCCCTTGAAGTCTGCAGTAGGCAATTACTGATGCCAGGCATTTCGTGAATACTCTGGGCGCAGTAGATAAGCCAAAGGGCAATGCAGAGAATTGATAATGGGTTGAACCTGCAAGAAATCTGAGGTATCTTCTGCAATTTTGTCTGACTGGGATATGCAGGTATGCCTCCTTGAGGTCCAATGTTACCAGCCAAGACTCCTTGCCCAGCATGGGAAGAAGCTGCTGTAGAGTGAGCATCTTGAATTTTGGTACGAGTAGAAATGAGTTTAGGATGGATAGGTCCAAAATAGGTCTCCAATCTTTTCCCTTCCTTGGTACCAGAAATAGTCTGGAATAAAAACCTTGACCTTGTTCGTGCGTAGGTACCTCTTGAATAGCTTTCATGTCTATGAGATCTGTAATTTGCCTTTGTGCCTCTGCCCTTTGATTGTGTGGCAGGTTTGGCATGCCTCTCATTTTTGGAAGGGTGTGAAAATGGAATCTGTAGCCTCTGTTTATAATGTCCAGGATCCATTTGTCTTTTGTGACAATATGCCAATTTTTTGAAAATAATGCCAGTTTTCCTCCTAAGGGGGCTGCCATTTGAGTCTTGCTTGGCATGCAAAGGGGAAGTCATTGGGCTTGCTTTCTGAATGATTGCGAGTTATCCTCACCACCTCTTTGTGTAGGAGCTTGCCATTGTCTGCCTCTAAACGATCCTTGGGATTGTCCTCTGCCCCTCGGGCGCCTGTATCTACCTCTTTGGGGTCTGTCCGTGGCTGGAAAGGCCCAATTTTGGAAGGCCAATTTCTACTGAAAGCGTGGGGTTGTACCTGTAGAAAATCTTTCACAGTTTGCATTGATTAAGCTTTTTCCTCCATTTTCCTTAATACCTCCTCAGCATTAGCACCAAATAATACATCCTTTTGTAGAGGGGCATCTAGTAATTTAGCTTTGACATGATCAGGCAAGGTTTGTTCCTTGAGCCAGGCATGTCTACGTATGAATGATCCTGTAACAGCAGCTCTACATGAGGCCTCTAGAGCATCAAAACCACATTGTAAGGTATGCTTACCCACTTGTTCTGCACTATGCATCAAATCCTGCAACTCCTTCAAGTCTGGTTGTTCAGGTTGTGACATTTTACTTTTCAATTGTGATAACAAAAACTGTTGGTATTTTAGCATATGGAACTGACAGTTTAAGGCCCTCATGGTTAAGGTAGCCGAGGTATATACCTTTTTGCCCCACCTTTCTAAGGATCTGGAATCTCTCTCAGAAGGTAATGGATTTTTAGCAGTGGAGGCCTTAATTCCCTTGGGGCCCTGTGAGATGGTTTCTGGGTCAGCAGCATGGCTTTTGTAAAGAAATTGGTGTGAGTCAGGAACCCTGTAGTACCTGTCAGGCTTGACTGGGGCTGGAGGCAGAGAATCCGGGTTAAGGCAGGCCTCCGAGTAAACATCATCTAGGATGTCCAAGACAGGAGGTATAGCCAGGGGCCTGTGCTGAGGTAGCAAGAGAAATTCCCTAAGCCTTTTCTTGGAATCTGAATAATCTTGGCCTTCCCAGTGGAAGTGTTCCCTTAAGGTATGCAAAGTTTCCCCAAATGAGTAATCCTCTGGGGGGGATACAGAAGGAATGGACTCCTCTGCATCAGAGTCTTCAAAAGGGGAGTAAGAGTGTTCCTGATCATCAGCGTGCTCTGAAATAATGGAGCCCTGATCAGAGGAGGGGGATTCTTCCTCCACTCTGGGCCTTTTGTCCGGTGGGGGTTGAGAACCCCTGATAAGAGTAATTAAATCCTCAGCCATTTTAAGCATCTGTTTTTTAGGCATGGGGCCTGGAGATGGGCCCTGTGTAGCTTGTCTCTTAGAATGCATGGCTGCTTTAGACTTAGTGAAAGCCTTGATGGAAAAAGAAGAGGAAGGTCTGAAGACACCTTGAGTGGAGGTAGACCTGTCCACATTTTGAGGTTCAACGCCAAGAGTGGCTTCAGTATCTGTAGTCGGGGTGTGGGCCGAGGAGCCTGCGACCTCGGGCACAGGAGACACCGCCAATGAAGTGTCATCGGTAGTCAGGGGCTGCGTAGGCGCCTCGCTGAGAACCGGACTACGTGTAGTCGGCTTTGGCGTGGTGTGGGTAGAGGCCGCGGACCTCGTGTGTCGGTCCTTATCTTTGTGTTTTTTAGACAAAACTGGAGTCGGAGTATCCGATGACATAATATAGTTAAATGTTTTTCCAAAATAATGCTGGGCGAACTCCGCCCGACGCTTAATGGTGCGTTTGTTGAATGTAGCACAAAAGCGACAGACCGAGACGTCGTGGTCTGGGCCTAAACAAGGTATACAGAGGGAATGGAAATCCTTATGCGGCATTTGCTTCCCACATGAAATACAATTATTAACTTTGTCTGACATCGGTCTGAGGCAAGAAAAGTTTCCCCAACGGGGTACTTAGCTTTCAAGAAGACTTCGGTTTCAAAATTTTCGTAATTTCAGGAGCTGGCCGACCGGCACTTGCGAACTGCTTCTGCTTCGGGCACTGCGCGGCAAGAAAGACTGAAGAAAATGGCGTCGGCTGGTTCCTTTATACCCCTGTCACACTGACGTCAGGGAAGAAGCGATGACAACCAACGCTGGACCTAGACTTTGGAATTCGGCCGACCGAGGACCCGCCTGACGGCAGGAGAACCCATCTGTTATGACTGCAGCTGTATGCACGATGAACATCAAACAGGTTCAAAAGGAGCCCAAGTCAGTATTTCAAGTACAAAAATGAGGTCCCAGGAAGGCAGAATGGGCTTCCTGAGAGGCCTGATATAAATGACGCCTTTAAGAAATTGCTTTTTCCTCAAACCTAGAGGCCAGAGGAGGAATCAAAGGCAGACCAGCAAAAATTGCTGACAGGTGACCTTTACCTGAAGAATATCTCAACCCAGCATGGAGCAGATCCTACAAATAAGAGACAACCAGAAGAACCCCTCAAAGATAGGGGATCCTGATGATGAGAGAGGCACCAGACAGAAAATTGCTAACATTTGGACATATATGATTTCATGGTAGTGGGTTTCCTGGCCTCCTGCAGAACTCGAAGCACGTCCTCAGAAAAGAGGCTCAAAACTGTATCATCCAGTGTCCATTTTAGTGTGGACAAATGAAGATGGATAAAAGATCCCTTGTGTTGTATGAGAAGATCCACCTGGTGAGGTAGTCTGTGGTGACTGCCTCTGGATAAGTCAGAAAGAAGGGGGAACCAATGCTGTCTGAGCCAAAAAGGAGTCACTAGCAAGATTTTGTCAGAGTTCTGTCTGATCTTGTGCAGAGCTCATAGCAACACAGGAAGAGGGAGAAGAAGGAGAAGGTATACAGAAACATTTTCTTCCAAGGAAACGACAGGGAGTCAACTTTCCAAGTAAGAGGACTTAGTACTCTTAAACAGAATAGAGGAAGTTGTCTGTGAGAGGGGTGGTAAAAAGATGTACCCAAGGAATACCCCACAGACGGACTATGTCTAGAAACACGTCTCTGTGAAACATCCATTCATGAGCCTGTGTTCTGGATCTGCTCAAGGAGTCTGTTACTAGACTGTGCTCTGAAGGAATGGAAATCACCTGAAGAGTCACTTGACAGTGGATAGCTAAATCTCATGCTTGAAGACCTAATCTGCAAAGGAGACAGGACTTCACAGCTTCACTGATGTACCACAGCACAGTGGTATTGACTGTGAAGACTTTGAGGGGGCTGAGGTGGTAAAGGGAAAGAAAACCTGACAGAGCCAGAAGCAGAGCTCTCATCTCCCTTACACTGATACAATCTGACCTCTGATGAGAAGGACAGAGACCCTGGACCTTTAGAGGACCACAAGGTACCCCCCCTCCCCCCAAGTCTGAGATATCTGTGAACAGTTCTCGACAAGGAATTAAAGCCTGAAAGGGTAACCCTGGATTGAGGGAGAGTTGCTGGAAACATCACTACAGCTAAAGTTTATGGTAAGGAAGTAAAGGAACAGGGAATTCCAGAGGGTGGCAATGCTGAAACCACACTTGTTTGAGGTACCACTGCAACTTCCTCATATGGAACTTGGTGAGAGGAAGTATGGGAATACTGGAAGCCATAAATCCCAAAGCAGAGAACTAAAAATGAGGAAGAAATGGAGAAATGTAAACATTTCTTAATGATATTAAAGCTAAGCTTTTGGATGCTCCTCTCTATAACAAAAAGCTTTTTGCAACAGCTGCTGCTGACCAGTTTAAGTCCCTCCAGGATAAGGGTAAGGTGGATATGAAGGTACGTTTTGAGGTCTAGAGAAACCAAAAGATCTGGGGAGGAAGAAGAGGAAAGAAGGTATGACGAGACAGTATTCAGAAAGAAGGGACATGAAAAAAGGTGTTAAGCAGAGAAAGATGCGGAACTTGTCTCCACCTACCTTTCTTCCAAGGAACTAGAAACATTCCAGAGTAAGACCCCCCCCCTTTACCTCTTGGGTGGGTTGACCAGGCTGAATGGTGCCTTCATCCAAAAGGGACTGCAAAACCACTGGGAAATGAGGAAGCAGTTCTTGAGGAGGATGTGGAATGCTGGAAAAGGAAGGAATGGATATTCAGACCACGAAATAACCATCACAAATGATAGACAGAAGCCAAGAGTCTGAGGTGATACGATGCCAATTTGGAAGAGACAGAGAAAGAAAGACAAGGGGATCTGCTCGAGGGGAAGTGAAGGCCAAATGTGAAATGAAGAAAGACTTGTCCTGAATAGAAGGTTTCTGAGATGGAGTCCGAGTGGATTTAGCAGGGGAAATATGCCAAAACCCCTTCTTACCTTTGAGAGGTGTGCGAGTCTGTCTACAGACAAAGGAGAACTTAGAAGTGTAATTCCTCTGGAATTTGGGGATAGGGGAAACAAAAATATGTTTGAGTTCCTGCAAGGCCTTACCTTATCTTAGAGGGACTTAAACAGGTCAGCAGCAGCTGTCCCAAAAAAAAAAGAAGTTATGTACTCACCATAACGTTCCATCTGAGTAGGTAACTTCATTTGTCTGCAACCTGTGGGTATCGGATCCGATTTGGATCCGAGCCGGCAGCTTTCCAAGCTAAAAGATCCGAGCTCCAAGCTCCTCCCCCCTACCCATAATGCCCTGTCATCTCCCTCTAACTCTCAGATCATGTTTGCCAGAAAAAAAGGCAATAGGAAATTCTATAACCTAGGAAAGGATTACAATACGTTCCAGTGATGTCAACTGAACAAGGACATATCCTGATCCTTTGATAACGAACTAAGGGTCCGGGGGATGGAGGAAGGGTCAGTTGCAGACAAATGAAGTTACCTACTCAGATGGAACGTTATGGTGAGTACATAACTTCTTTATCTGAAGTAGTTAACTTCATTTGCTCAGCAACGTGTGGGGCAGAGTCCCCAGCTACCAGCAACCTGGGAGGCCCTTATGGAAGGATATTCCAGAGCACTGCGGAGCCAAATGATGCACGTCCTCTGGATATTAAATCCAATTTACAGTGTGTAATAAAAGTATGAGAAGAAGCCCAAGTAGCTGCTGAGCAAATGTCATCCAAAGAAACCCTTGACCAGAAAGCAGCAGAAGTAGCCATAGATCGGGTAGAATGGGCTCGCACTCTCAGGGGCTCAGGACGACCAGAACTTTTGTATGCTAGGAGAATGCACTGGGAAATCCATCTAGCTAAGGTTACTTTAGTGATTGGCTTCCCCAGACAGGATTTTGCAAAGAAAACAAAAAGTTGATCAGATTTTCGAAGATCTGCTGTTCTGTTTAAGTAAAAACGTAACTGTCTGTGAACATCCAGACAATGAAGTCTGTATTCTCCTTTGTTTTGGAAATTTGGAAAGAAAACAGGTAGATTGATGGACTGGACTGGCTGATGTTGGCTTCTGAAGCCACTTTGGGCAGAAAAGAGGGATTAGTCCTGAGGGAGACCCTGTCTTTATGAAAGATGATGTATGGAGGCTTACTGCAAAGAGCGTGAAGCTCCGATATCCTTCTAGCAGAAGTAATGGCAATCAGGAAGGCCGTCTTCCAAGATACATATTTTAAGTCGACCGAAGCCGCGGGTTCAAAAGGAGGCCCAGTCAGAGCTTGAAGAACTAGGGTAAGATCCCATGGAGGCACTGCATCTTTAATAGGGGATCTTAACAAAAAGGTTCCTTTCATGAATGTTTTGCATATCTTGGAGGACGCTAGGGGCCCTGAACTGTTTCCAACGTGGTAGTGGGAAATAGCTGCCAACTGAAATTTAATAGTAGAAGCACTAGCTCCTTGATCAAAGGTATGAGAAAGAAAGTCTAGAACTGCTGGGATAGGAGCTGTGAAGGGGTCCAAGTTCCTGTGCTCCGCCCAGACAGAGAAATGTTTCCATTTACTCTTGTAGATTTTCCTGGTAGATGGTTTATGGGCGGCCACCAGGATGGCCTTAATCGAGGAAGATATACCGGGAGTCCTAACCATTAAGGGAACTGGATCAACCAAGCTGAGAGCTTGAGGTAGTCCAGGTCGGGGGTCTTCAATCCTAAAGGATGAGAGATCAGATCCAGATTGGGATCTAAGATCCAGGGAGGATGTACTAGATGAGACCGCAGGAAAGGGAACCAGGTTTGACAAGGCCAGAATGGGGCTATGAGGATAACTGCTCCCCAACTGACGAGCTTTCTGCAAGAATTTTGTCATCAATGGAAGAGGAGGATAAGCATACAGAAGACCGGATGGCCAAGCATGAACTAGAGCATCTCTGGGGGCTTCCCCTGGTGGGGGAATCAGAGCGAAGAACTTGCTGCACTTTGTGTTCGAGGGCGAGGTGAAGAGATCGCAGCAAGGTTGACCCCATTGGAGGAAGATACGTTTTGCTACTGCTGGATTCAGAGACCACTCGTAAGGTGAGAGGATCGTTCAACTCAACCTGTCCGCCAAGATGTTTGACAGACCCAGGATGTGCGTTATGAGAAAGCGGTTGGTGGATATCGCCCATTCCCATACTCTCATTGCCTCCCTGCAAAGTGGATAGGATCTGGTTCCCTCCTGTTCATGTACCAGACTACCGACATGTTGTCTGTTTGAAGTGCAATAGTTCCTGGAGGGAGAAGGGGATGGAGAGCCTGCAACGCTAGAAGCACCGCCCTCATCTCCAGGACATTGATATGCAGTGAGGTCTCTGTGAAAGTCCATGTGCTGCCCATGCAATACCCCCCCCCCACCCGAGGAGAGATGCATCCGTGGTCACCGTGACTTGGGGAGGGGGTATAACAAAGGGGCGGCCTTCTCGAAGATCTCTGGAGCGGAGCCACAAAAGAAGCGACTCCCTGCAAATCCTGCTGAGGGGAATAGGTGTTGACGGGGTGAAAAAGAATGGACCATTGAACTTGTAATGTCCATTGAAGGATTCTCATCTTCAGGCGAGCGAAGGGCGACAGATTGATGGCCGCTCCCATGGATCCCAGGGCCCTCAGGACTAGTTCTGTTGGGGCAGCTGACGATTGTAAGAGGTCTAGAATGTGAAGGCTTAGACTGCAAAGTCTGTCTGCTGTCAGAAAGACTCTGGATTGAGTAGTGTCTATCCTGGCCCCTATGAATTCCAAAATTTGAGTAGGTTGAAGGGAGGATTTCTGGTGGTTTATTGTGATCACTAGGTGACAGGCTAGGTGTAAGAAGTAGTCCCTGCCTGCGCAGAGTTGATGCCTGGTGGGGGCGGTTAGGAGCCAGTCGTCCAGGTACGGAAAGACCTGTATTCCCTGAAGCCTCAGGTGGGCCGCCTACAACTGCCATGACCTTGGTGAACACCCTGGGGGCTATGGTGAGACTGAAGGGTAGGACCCTGAACTGATAATGGCTGGCTCCCAGCCGAAAGCGGAAAAACCTTCTGGATCATCTGTCCATCAGAATGTGGTAGTACGCATCCTTGAGGTCTATCGAGCACATCCAGTCATTCTCCTGCAAAAGTGGGAGAATGGATTGAATAGTGACCATCCAGAATTTTTCTTTGGCGACTGACAGGTTCAGTGTTGACAAGTCGAGAATGGGTCATAAGTCCCCCGTCTTTTTTGGCACCAAAAAGAACCTGGAGTAAAAGCCTGATCTGGAATGTTCGGGGGGGGGGGGATGCGCTGGATAGCTCTTTTTCTTAGCAGCCCTCGAATTTCTGATGCTGCTGCCTCCCTCTGATCAGGTGGAACATCGGGGAGTTTTGTTGATCAGGGAGGGTGAGATAGGAAAGGAAATGAACAGCCTCTGGATATGATTCGGAGCACCCAGTGATCTGTCGTAATGGACTCACATTTCGCTAGGTATTCCGAGAAGCTCCCTCCGACCGCCTCCAGAGAGGAGCAGTCGGGCAACCCCTCAGGGCTGCTGCGCGGGTCGATCCAAAAAAGGTTCTCTCGACCCAAAATTCTTCGGACCCCCTCTGCCCATGGGCCGGCGTCCTCCTCTGCCTCTGAAGGACGAGGGATCCGGAGCGAAACGGGATTGATGAGGTTTCCGGAACCACATCTTCTTCTGTCCTCTTTGGTTCCTGGAGTAGGACCTCTGAGGAGCCGAGAAGCGGCTCCCGACGGCAGACAACGTCTTCCCGTCTTTCTCGCTCTGGAGGAGCGTATCGTGGATGGTTTTGGCGAAGAGCGTAGAACAGTCAAAAGGGGCGTTCACGAAGGACGCCTTGAAGGGTTCTGCAAAATTGCAGAGACGGAGCCAGGCCTGTCTACATAAGACGCCCGTTCCGCTAGCTCTAGCTGCTCCCTCTGTAGCATGGGAGAGAAGCCGCATAGATGTGTTGGTGATTGACTTGAGAGTGGCCATTCGAGCCGAGAAGGTCCGCTTGCCCTTGGTCGACATAGACTCTGGGGGTGACCCAGCGTACTCAATCAGGTCCCTCTGGAGCCGAATCACATGCGCCATATAATTCAGTGACCTTACAGAGAAGGTCACTGAAGAGAACATCCACTTTCCCAAACGGTCCATCATCCGAGACTCCTTGTCTGGAGGATGCACCGAGGAACTCTCCTGTGCTAATTCCTTTTTAGTGGCAGCCGCCACCACCATGGCATCCACTGGGGCACCCTTGCTCCAAACTGTCCTGTCCGTGGGAGGGCTGAGGATCCTGTCCGGTCTCTTGGGTATTGGCTCAACAGTGTCCGGCTCCTTCCATGCCCTGGTAGTTATGAGGTCTACCAGGGGGTTGGCGGGAAGGGACACCCAAGAGGTAGATGGGCCTGCGTCAAACGCCTCCAGAAACACAGACTCATCCGAGGAAGGTTTTTGGGCAGACCACCCCCCCCTCTAATGCGTAACATTTCCATGATGTCTCCGAAGGAGACTTCTTCGGGGGGGGGGTGACTTGGGGAACCTTCCCCTTCCTCTAAGTCTGTGTCCTCCATGAGGGACTCGGGTGAGTCCAAGTGCCTCCTCTTGCACTTTCGTTTGTGAGGGACCTCTTCGGAGGGGCTGTCCGAGGAGGATTCACCAACAATGTCCTGTTCCTCTAGGTGAACCATCTGGGACGTAGGCGCAGGCTGTCCCTGGGGCTGGATGATGGAGGACAGGCCCATCTGAGAGGGAATGGTGGGTGGATCCATAGCAAGAGTCTGGGGCCTCGAATCCCTTGAAAGAACCCTCTCCACGATGTCGAACGCCGAGGGAGAACTGCTTTCTCTTGGATCCGAAAGCAGTCTCCTCGGATCCGGCGAGTGGATCGGTGCCGGAGATGCGCTCCGACCTCAACAGAGCCGAAAGCCCACTAACTCCTCCGGATCTGACGCTCAACCCACGGCCTCGAGAGCTAGGATACGAAAAAGGATCCGACAGACTCGAGGATACAGTCGGCGCCGAAGTAATAACCACTGTTGGCACCGACATCACCCCGGCTCCGAAGCTAGACAGATCCGACGGCTCCGAACCCCGAAGGCGGGTCAGAGAAGGAGCAATGGGGGTGAAAAAGGGGGTCGAGCTCCCCCCCGGAGGGGGGGAGGCATGAGCACTGCCATCTGCACCTGAAGAAATCGATGCATCATCCGGTCCATGTCTGCGTCGGATAAACTTCTTGTAGATCTGGACGAAGCCGCCGAGGCCGGCTGGGAAGGCCGCCTAGACGTCCTAGAAGGTGACTAGGTTTCCTCCTCCGGCTCCGGGGAGAAACGTGGAGAACGAAGCCGGGAGGGGGAAGACCTGGAGACCTTGAGGGGAGAGGCAAGCTGCTTGGACGTCGGGCCTGAAGGGACAGATTCGGACCGCCTCTTGTGGCTGCGGTGCCTATCCTTTTCCCTCTCTCTCTCTCTCTTGTCTCTCTTTTTACCATCCCTTTCCTCCTGGACCAAAGAGGGAGGTTGAGTCCCGGCCAGGGGATCGGAGGCGGTAGGTGGGGCAGCTGCAGCTGGTGCCACAGAGGAGGAGGTCGAAGTGGAATCCGGGGGCAAAAGGCCCGCAAGGATTAACTTCGTCGTCCTATCCCTCAAAGCCCTGGGGTTGAAGGCTGCACAAATAGTGCAGCCCGAAGAGAGGTGATCAACCCCCAGGCAAATAATGCACCGAGTGTGGCCATCCGCTGGGGACAGCTTATGGCCACACTCGGAGCATTTGGAAAACACAGCTTTGGGGCCTTCGGACATTCTAGAAAGGAAAAAAGGCCCACACATACACACCTTCACACACAGGCAGGGGAGGGAAATAAGCTAAAAATAAAGAAGAGAGTTTTGTTAAAATTAGCTAAAATTAAAATTACTAAAAGAGTTATAAGGGATTCAGTCACACAAAGGTATAGAAATTTCTGACAGGAAATATATATAAAAAAGCCTAAACGCACGATACCACTATTGGAGCTCATTCTAATAAGCTTACAGAAGCCATGGCAAATGAGATCTGAGGGTTAGAGGGAGATGGCAGGACATTATGGGTAGGGGGAGGAGCTTGGAGCTCAGATCTTTTAGCTTGGAAAGCTGCTGGCTCGGATCCGAATCAGATCCGATACCCACAGGTTGCTGAGCAAATGAGGTTAACTACTTCAGATTATTTGTTATCCACAGAAGCATCCAAAAGCTTGGCTTTAATATTATTAGGGGCAGCTTGAAGACATGGCCAAGAATAATGCCTCATTCCAGAACTAAAAGCAGCAGCCCTGGTAGAGGAATCAGCTGCATTTTATGGAGGGACTTGCGACCTGGGAAGTGGACCCTAGCAAGGGAACAGCTGAAGCCTTCCCATCAGAATCTGGAAGGTCAGACATTACCTTAGTTACCCAAGAAAAGAGCCAAAACATAAACGGTCATGTGGGTTTGGTAGTTAACAACCCTAAAAGACAATGTGGTAGCAGTATATACTTTTTAACCAACCCTTACACAGCCCAACTGTCCTTATCTTACGGAAGGAGCTTAGTAGATGGTAAAAGCTTAGAAGGCTTATCAGTGGAAACTGAAACCACCAAAGGATCAGGAGAAGGGCACTTACAGAAAAATGTGCAATTCTCAGCCACCTTGTAGAACCTATTAGGTTTCTTAGGAGCTGGGAGCTGAGAATCAGAAGCTACAGAGACAGCAGAAAAGTGTCCAAAAGGGCTGCCAAAACAGGAGGAACAGCAGATGGCTTAGAAGACTTCATCATTATACCTCTTCTGAATGTCTGAGACCTGGGAACAATCCCACTTAAAATGCTCCATCATAGGAGCAATAGTATCTCCAAAGGATAATTCTTCCAAGGGAGAATCTGGACTCATGGAATTCTCTTCCTCAGAAAGTACAGTTGTGTACACTTGCTACAAATGTAGATGTTCGAGTGTATTCACTGTTGCAGTCATTATATTTGGGTTATCTGCTTTGCAGTAGCCCTCAGTCGGCCTGATTAACAAAGTCTTGGGTCCTGCGTCAGTTGCTGTCCCTTCTTCCATGACGTCAGGTCGTCAGGGGTATAAAACATGCAGCCGACGCCATTACAAAAGTCTTTCTTGCCGTGCAGTGCCCGAAGCAGAAGCAGTTAGCAAGTGCCAGTCGGCCGACTCCTGAAATTTTCGTTTTCAAGTTTCAGAACCGAAGTCTTCAACTAAAGCTAAGTACCCCGTTGGGGAAACTTTTTCTTGCTCCAAAAAGTTAATAATTGCATTACTTGTGGAAAGCAAATACCTCATAAAGATTTTCATTCGTACTGTATTCCAGATTCTCCCTTGAAAGAATTATCCTGAGGTTCCCCATCACTGTCCAGAAAAGATGTTAGAAAAGCATCACAGGACATCCGAGAATTTGGTTTCGTGTTGTCCTCTGACAGGGTCACAGCAGGGGAATCCAAGGCAAGCACTGGACAGTCTTCAGGGCTTTCACTGGTGTCTAGAAAGACGTCCAGGGGAGGCTGGACATCCACTGAGTCAGACCTAGTCTTCTTGGCAGATTGGTGACCCTTGGAACAGAGGATTCTACCACAGCACCCTGAGACAACAGTTCAAGTTATTGGTTCTCAAAGTATATGGATAAGGGAGATAATTAAATACACAAGGTCTTAGGGACACTGCTTGACAGACAGAGCACTGTGAATGGTCATGGGAAGCACCGAAGTAAAAGACACTAGTCGTGAGGTCTTTATGAGAAATCTGCCACCCACATTGACATTTTCCCTTTACGAAAGACATGAACACAAGTTTACAACAAAATCGGAAAAAGTAGAGAAGAAACCCTAATGGGCCATTTATCTGAAGACGGCTTGGGAACCAGCAAAGCAGCATGGTGTTCAGACAGATACTTGGTAATGGTGTTCAAACTGGCAGCAAAGAAGTTCTGAGTGTTTGCATCCATACATTACCTTAATGTCCTACGCCTTTACACAGGGAGCACATGTGTGATGTATGGCACCTATAAGATCTAAAGGCTTTGGTACACTGGCCAGATGCTGGGCTATCCGAGGTGGGAGATCTCTTCTTTAAATACTGCAACAGTGACATGGAAGGACATCAGGAGCTACCATACCCTCCCTTCCCAGGATAGATAAACCATAGTTGCTTATTTCTCATCCTTCTCTCCCAGGTCCTCCAGCATCCGAGTCACTAATAAAACACTGGTTGGCCGAGTCACAGTCAGAGGTTAATTCCTCTGTGCTACAGAGCTGAGACTAGACAGGAAACACCATTTTAAGTTGTGATTCCAGGAGATTTAAATACTACATGTAGTGTCCTTTGTCTACAAGGCATACATACACTTACTGAAGGAAATGGAGAGAGGAGTTTTGGCCAAGGGAGGTGCTCGCTATCCTCTAGCTCAGGTTCATTTTCATAAGCCAAGGAATCCTCATAATTACTACATCTTACAAAGTGCAGAGGGAATGACCACATCCATCATCTTGCACAGACAAGTGAGACGTACCAGGTTGGAAAGGCAATTGTTTGTAAATTCAAAAACATTTTGGTAAACTCTGGGGAACCTACTGTAATCTTTTTTCCTTTTATTTTGCAAAGTGCTTTGGTTATTTAACAATTTTAATATGATAAATAACAAAGGACTCTAAGATGAAGATGCAGGTCGAGCTGCCTTTCAGGCCACCTCTGTCTCTTCTTACCTGTATGAATTTCCTGACAGTGAATCCGTGAGCTCTTGGCATTGCAATGGCTCTGACATAGGCATCAAGGAAAGTACAGTTGTGTACACTTACCATAAATGTAGATGTTCGAGTGTATTCAATGTTGCCGTCATCACACGAGTTATCCCGCCAGGGGTAGCCCTCAGTCGGCCTGAATACCAGAGGCTTAGTATTTCTGCTTCAGTTGCTGTCACTCTAGGACTGACGTCAGGTCATCAGTGGTATAAAAACAGGCAGCCGACGCAATTACATCAGTTTTTCTTGCCCCAAATGTCAGGAGCCCCCAATAGGGAGCTAAGTTATGGTGGAGTAACACCAACAGTAGAAAGTAAATACCAACAGCCCTGTAAGGGTAAGGAAGAGAGAGAGAGAGAGAGAGACAAGGGGACTGGAGGGTGGGAAACCAGGACTGCAACAGTGAATACACTCGAGCATCTACATTTATGGTAAGTGTACAGAACTGTACTATGTTCTTCGTGTTTCACTGTTGCAGTCATCACACTTGGGTTGATTCTCAAAGCTGAGGAATGGGTGGAGGCAGTCAAGAAGAGTTGGGGCTGGCTAGTATGCCCTGCAGGACTGTGGTTGCAAAGCCTGCCCTGGATTTTGAAAAGATAGGCAGGTGGTAATGCTTGGTGAAGGTATGAACAAAACTCCATGTTGCCGCTTCCAGGATGTCCCTGGTAGGGACCCCTCTGAGAAAGGCTGTAGAGGTTGAAGTTGCCCTAGTAGAATGTGTCCTGACCCCCTGTGAGGGTGGTTTCCCATGGTGTTTGTAACAGAAACGGATACAGTGTGCTATCCATTTGGAGATGGTTTGTTTTGATATGGCTTTGCCCTCTGCCCCTGGTGCAAAGCTGACTAGTAACTGGTCAGATTTCCTAAAGGGCTTAGTCCTATCCAGGTAGAATCTGAGCTGTCTGTGTACATCTAAAGAGTGCAGGATCCTTCCCCCTTATTTTGAGATTTAGGGAAAAAGGTGGGCAAATGAACAGATTGGTTGAGAGCCACACTAGACACCACTTTAGGCATGAAAGTTGGGTTAGTCCTGAGGGAGACCCTGTCAGCCTGAAAAATGATGAAAGGTTCCACAGCCATAAGTGCTTGTAGCTCAGACACTCTTCTAGCTGAAGTGATGGCCAGAAGCAAGGCTGTTTTCCAACAGAGGAATTTTAACTCTGCTGAAGCTGCAGGCTCAAAGGGGGGGGGGGGTAAGCTTTTCCAACACAAAATTAAGGTCCTAAGCAGGGGTAGGGGCTCTAATTCGTGCCTTACGTTGTTAGCCCCTCCCAGGAATGTTTGATGAGAGGGTGTGCGAAGAGAGGTGGCTCAGTGCTGTAATGTGAGGAAGTGGCAGAGGCATGGATTTTAATGGAAGAGAAGGACAGGCCCCTGTGGAGTAGGTCTGCTAAGTAATCCAGGATGAGAGGTAAGGAGGGCTGTGCTGGGTCAGCTCCTTTAGTCTGGATCCAAGAACAATACCTTTTCCACTTGTCAGCATAGGATTTTCTAGTACTGGGACGTCTGGCTTCATGTATGACATCCAGGACCTGTTTGCTTAGGCTGGCTACTGGAGGAGAAGTCAAGGAATAAGCCAGGCTGCAAGGTTCAGGGTCTGCAACTGTGGATGCAAGAACTCTCCCTCCTGCTGAGTCAGGAGAGTTGGAATCTGGGGGATGTGCCATGGAGGCAACGAGGACAGACTGCGCAGTAGTGGGTACCAGTGCTGGCGAGGCCAGTCTGGGGCAATCAGGATTGCCCTTGGTCTTTCCTCCCTTATTTTGAGTAATACTCTGGTAAGAAGAGGTAGAGGGGGAAATGCATAGATTGAAAGGCTTTCCCACTGGAAGGATGGAAGGATAGGGCACCCACTTTCCAGGCATTGCTGTGAGGTTCCTTGGTGCAGAATTTGCTGAGCTGGTGGTTGTAGGGGGAGGCAAATAGGTCCACCTTCGGAGTACCCCATTTTTGGTCACAAGGCTGAAGGTGTTGTGGTCTAATTGCCACTCGTGTGGGTCTAGGGGATTTCTGCTTAAGTTGTCTGCCAGAGAGTTTTGGTTGCGTGGCAGAAATTGAGCTTGCAGGTGAATATGCATGGCTGAGGCTGTGTTCCAAAGGGTCATGGCTAGCCTGCAGAGTGGGTTCCCCCCTGCTTGTTGATGTACCACATTATTGTGGTGTTGTCGGTTTTGATTAGTAGAGGCCCTGGAGAGAGCAGGGATCTGAAAGCTGTCAGAGCATGCTGAACAGCTAGCATCTCTTTTTGGTTGATGTGCAGATGAATTTGGTTTGGGCTCCAGTGGCCCTGAATGCACCTGCCATCCAGGTGAGCACCCCAGGCATAGTTTGATGCATCTGTGGTTAGGGTCTGGGTGGCATGGGGTTGTGAAACGGCAAGTCCCTTGTTGTGGTTGCATGCTGCTGCCCACCAAAGAAAATCTATCCTTAGACAAGGTATCCTAGGTATAATAGTTTCCAGATCTTGAGAATGTTGACACCAAAGGCTTTTTAAGTACCACTGAAGTTTCTCATATGCAGTCTGGCATATGGAATTAGTAGAATGCAGGAGGCCATGAATCCTAGAGCTTGCAGGATTTTCCTTGCAGATAACTGGGTTCTGGTGGCCAGTTGAGAGAAGTAGCCTGTCAGATAGGCTTGTTTTTTTGGAGTTAGAAATGCCATCTGGGATTGCTGTGTCCAGGCTTGCTCCCAGGAATACAAATTTTTGACTGGGGACTAGTTTGGATTTCTTTTCGTTGACAGTGTACCCCAGTGAGGTTAGTAGGTCCTTTACAAATGTCAGGTGCTGTAACAACTTTTCCTGACTGTCTGCCTGAATCAGTCAGTCGTCCAAGTAAGGGTAAATTTGAATAATTCTTTGTCTGCAAAAAGCAATGGCTGGAGCCAGGCATTTTGTGAAAACTCTGGGAGCAGTGGATAAGCTAAAGGGAAGTACAGAGAACTGATAATGCACAGATCCTGCCCTGAAACGTAGATATTTCCTGGAAGAATCTCTGACTGGGATATGCAGATAGGCCTCTTTGAGGTCAAGAGTGGCTAACCAGGCATCTTTGGACAGCATAGGAAGAAGCTGCTGCAGGGTGAGCATTTTGAATTTTGGTACCACCAGGAAGGTGTTTAGAATAGATAGATCTAAGATTGGGTGCCAGGTGACCTAATTTTCTGCGTACCAGAAACAGTCGAATAGAAACCTTGGCCTATCTGAGCTGCAGGAGCAGGCTGAATTACCCTCATGGAGAGCAAGGAATGAACTTGGTTTTGTGCCTCTGCCCACTGGTTTGGAGGAAGACCTGGGAACCCCTTTGGGGTTGGCAGCGTGTGGAAATAAAATTTGTACCAGTGTGACACTATGTTGAGGACCCATTGATCGTTGGTGATGGAGGCGCATTTTTTGCATAGGAGGCAAGTTTTCCTCCTAGGGGCATGAGCAGATGGGCAGAGGTGAGAGGAGGGGTTGAGAAGTCATTGTGAATTCTTTCCATAAGGGGTGGCTTAGCACTCCCTGGTTTAGAAGTGGAGGTACTCCATTGCTTAGATCTCTGCATACCCCGAGACTGCTGTCTGGGGGGGGGTCTGTTTCCCCTAGATCTAGTCTGAGATGGCTGGAAAGGACCAATGTTTTGGGGGGCAATGCCTACTGAATCTTGGAGGTTGAACTTGCAAAAAGTCCAACTGTCTGCATAGACTTAGCTTTTTCTTCCATCTTTTTTAAAACCTCTTCTGCTTTGGTGCCAAACAGATTGTCTTTGTTCAGTGGTGCGTCCAATAATTTTGATTTTACATGATCTGGCAAGGTCTGTTCCTTAAGCCAAGCATGCCTTCTAAGTACAGAACCTGCGAATGCTGCTCTGCAAGATGCTTCTAGGGCATCAAACTCACATTGCCGGGTATGCTTACTGATTTGGCTTGCAGAATGCACAAGTTCCTGTAAATCTTTATTTTCTGCACAGTCAGGGAAGGTAGATAATTTTTGTTTAATGAGTTCCATGGTATATTGCTGGTATTTCAGTATGTGGAACTGACAATTTAATGCTCTAATGGCAAGAGTTGCAGAGGTATATACTTTTTTACCCCATCCGTCTAAGGCTCAAGAATCCCTGTCCGAGGGGGTGGGATTCTTAGCTGTGGTTGTTTTTATTCGTTTAGGCCCTTGGGAGATGACCTCTGGGTCAGCAGTAGGATTCTTGAAAAGAAATTTGTGTGAGTTAAGAACTCTGTAATACCGGTCAGGTTTCCTGGGAGCAGGAGGTAAAGTATCAGGAGTTAGACTGGATTCCATAAAGACATCATCCACAACATCCAGAACTGGAGGGATAGCTAAGGGTCTGTGCTGTGGCAAACCTAAAAATTCCGAGTCTCTTTTTGGACTGAGGATAATCCTAGCATTCCCAATGGAAATGCTCTCTCAAAGTATGTAGGGTTTCACCAAAAGAAAGTCTCACGGCATACCGGACTCCGAACGGGTCTTGGCAGCAGCCTGCAAATCCACTGATGCGGGCATCAGGGGCTGCAAAAGCACCTCACTGAGTATGGGCCAACTGGCGACTAGCTTAATGGAAGCATCGTTGGCAGTTTTGGAACTGTGCGGTCTGTCTTCGTCTTTATCCTTACGTTTTTTTTAGAAGATCGGTAGTTGGATGGCTTACTGAAGCCATTTCGGAAAACGGAGATAGAGAGCGAAAGTATTTAGCTACAATAAGGGCCTGACGTTGAATAGTTTGGGCGCTGAACAAAGCACAAAATCGGCAGTGAGGGATGTTGTGGTCTGGGCCTAAACAGATGACGCAGTAAGAATGGAAATCTCAGTGTAGTATTTGCTTTCCACAGGCGAGATAATTGTTAACTTTTTTCTAACATCGGTTAGAGCAAGAAAAAAGGATCCCCAACAGGGTACTTAGCTTTAGAAGACTTCAATTTCGGAAACGAAAACTCAGGTAGCGGCCGACTGGCACTCGTGCGAACTGCTTTTGCTTTGGGCTCCTCAGCAAGAAAGACTGATGTAATGGTGTAGGCTGCCTGTTTTTATACCACTGACAACCTGACGTCAGTCCTGGAGCGACAGCAACCAATGCAGAAATACTAAGCCTCTGGTATTTGGGGCGACCTTGGCCTACCCCTGGTAGGAGAACCCAAGTATGATGACTGCAACAGTGAAACACGAAAAAAGTACAGTTTTGTACCTACCATAAATGTAGATGTTCGAGTGTACACCCTGCTGCAGTCATCACACTTGGGTTATCCTGTCGTCAGGCGGTCCCGCAGTCGGCCTGAATTCCAAAGTCTTGGTCTGGCGTTGGTTGCTGTCGCTTCTTCCCTGACGTCAGTGCGCCAGGGGTATAAATGATGCATCCGACGCCATTTTCTTCAGTTTTTCTTGCCCCAGATGTCAGGTGCCCCCAAAAAGGTGGTCAGTAATTAGCACCAATCTAAAAAATGTAGCACAAACACAGCATCCCTCCAGCTACAAGCAAATACATCAGAAAGGTATTGTAAAGATTTAGTTAGGTCAGAGAAGATGGAGGGATGGTAACCTGGACTGCAGCAGGGTGTACACTTAAACATCTACATTTATGGTAGGTACAAAACTGTACTATGTTCATTGTGTTACCCTGCTGCAGTCATCACACTTGGGTAGAATCCCAAAGCTAAGGATGGGAGGAGGAGTCAAAGAGGGTTAGAGGAGGCTAGAAGGCCCTGCAGAACTGCAGTGGCGAAGCCAGCTCTAGTCTTAGAGTAAAGTGGTAAGTGGTAGTGTTTGGTGAAGCTGTGTACTGAACTCCAAGTTGCAGCTTCCAAAATATCCTTGATTGGCACCCCCATGAGGAAGGCTGTAGATGTAGCTGCTGCCCTGGTAGAGTGGGGCCTTATGGTAGCAGGAATTGGTTTTCCATGATGGGAATAGCAAAAATGAATGCAATGTCCTATCCATTTGGAAATGGTCTGTTTTGATATAGCCTTCCCTTGTGAAGCTGCAGCATAGGATACAAAGAGTTGGTCAGATTTTCTGAAAACAAAAAAGTTGAGGTTCCAGGTTGGTGTAGGTGCTCTCCTGGGGGGCCTAATGTTTTTGGCCCCTCTGAGAAACTGTCTTAGAAGCGGATGTGAAAATAAGGGTGGATCCGTGTTGTAGTGGGCTAAAATAGCTGAGGCGTGGATTTTAATAGATGAAAAAGAAAGTCCTTTGTGCAACATCTCAGTTAAATACTGTAGAATCTGAGGCAGGTGAGGCTGAAGGGTATTTTGGCCTTTAGCCTGGTTCCAGGCGCAAAACCTTTTCAATTTGTCCGAGTAGGCCTTCCTGGTGCTGGGCCTCCTAGCTTCCAGAATAACATCCATAACTGCTTGAGGAAGAAGAGCCTGATGGTTGCTTAGGTGATTTGCCATGCAGCCAAATTTAAGGTTTTGAGCTGGCTGTGTAGAATCTGATTGTCTTGCTGTATGAGCAAATGAGTAATTTGTGGTAAAATCCAAGGTGGGCCCTGGGCCATATTCCTTAATAGTGGGTACCAGTGCTGGCGTGGCCAGTCTGGGGCTATGAGTATCATTCTGGGTCTCTCCTTCCTGACTTTCAGAAGCACCTTTGAGAGAAGGGGCAATGGAGGGAAGGCATATACTGTCAGGTTTTTCCAACTGAATGAGAGTGCGTCCACTTTCCAAGCTTGATGGTGAAGTGTCCTTGTACAAAATTTTGTTAGCTGATAGTTTTGGGGGCTGGTAAACAGGTCTATGTCTGGGTGGCCCCATTTTTGAGTTATCATTGCAAATACTTGTGGATCCAGTTTCTACTCGTGGGGATCCATGATGTTTCTGCTGAGGTCATCTTGCCAATGTGTTCTTTTTTCCTCGCAGGAATTGAGCTTGTAGCTGAACTTGGTAAGCCAGTGCTGTGTTCCACATGGTCATTGCTTGCCTGCATAGAGGGTAGGAGTGTGTATCCCCTTGTTTGTTTATGTACTACATTACTGTGGTGTTGTCCGTCCTTACTGTAAGCTGGCCTGGATGCAAGAGGTTCTTGAAGGCTGTCAGGGCATTCTGTACAGCTAGCATCTCTTTTTGATTGATGTGCAGATTCCTTTGATCTGCAGTCCATATGCCTTGAACGCACTGTCCTGCCATGTGTGTCCCCCAGGCATAGTCCGATGCATCTGTTGTCATAGTTTGCCTGGCTGGGGGCAAGGTGAAAGGCTGACCTTTGTTGAGGTGACATGCCTGTGACCACCATAGAAACTCTTGTTGAAGGCAGGGAATGAGAGATATCATTGTGTCCAAGCTGTGGCTGTGTTGAGACCATACGCTTTTTAGGTACCACTGTAATTTCCTCATATGCAGCTTTGCAAATGGTATTAGTAGTATGCAAGATGCCATGAAGCCCAAGGCCTGCGGAATTTTCCTTGCAGGGAGTTGGGTCTTTATTGCCATTGTTTTGAAATATTGAGTCAGTTGTAGTTGTTTGTCTGGCGTCAGATAAGCCTTCTGGGCCGTTGTATTCAAGCTGGCACCCAGGAATGTCATATTTTGTGAGGGTACTAGTCTTGATTTATTTTCGTTTACTGTGTACCCTAGGCAACTTAGGTAAGAGGATGTCCTTGCTTTCTGCTTGGATGAGGCAGTCGTCCAGGTATGGGTATATTTGAATTCCTCTTTGTCTGTAGTATGCAATTACTGGTGCCAGGCATTTTGTGAAAACCCTGGGCGCAGTGGATAAGCCAAAGGGCAGTGCAGAGAATTGGTAATGGGTTGAACCTGCAATGAAACGGAGGTATCTTCTGCAATTTTGTCTGATAGGGACATGCAGGTATGCCTCCTTGAGGTCCAACGTTACTAGCCATGCTTTCTTGCCCAACATGGGAAGAAGCTGCTGTAGTGTTAGCATCTTGAATTTGGGTACTTGTAAGAGAAAGTGTTTAGAATTGAAAGGTCCAGAATTGGTCTCCAGGCATTGTCCTTTCTGGGGACTAGAAAGAGTCCTGAGTAAAATCCTTGGCCTTGCTCCCATGTAGGTACCAGTTGAATGGCTCTCATGTCCATGAGAGCTGTAATTTGTTTTTGTGCCTCTGCCCATTGATTTTGTGGCAGGTTTGGCATTCCTCTTTTCGTTGGCAAGGTGTGGAAATGGAATCTGTATTCTTGTGAAATTATGTCTAGGACCCATTTGTCCTTTGTGACGATGCGCCAGTTGTCTGAAAAAAGTGCTAATTTTCCTCCCAAGGGAGCTGCCAAGAAGGTCTTGCTTGGCCATATGAGGTTTAAGTCATTGAGTTTGCCTTCTAGTAGTTTGGGGCCTGTCTTCTCCTCCTTTCTGTGTTGCAGTGCCCCATTGTCGAGGTTTGTAGTGGGTTTCTGGTGGTCCTCTGCCTCTTGGACGTCTGTATTTACCCCTCTGTGGTCTGTCAGTAGCTGGAAAGGACCAATTTTTTGTTGGCCAATTTCTGCTGAAGCGAGGGGGCTGAACCTGTAAAAAAAATCTTTGACCGTCTGCATAGATTTTGCCTTATCCTCCATTTTCTTTAAGACTTCTTCTGCTTTACCTCCAAATAGGACATCCTGCTGTAAGGGAGCATCTAGTAGCTTTGCTTTAACATGATCAGGCAGAATTTTTTCCTTTAACCAAGCATGCCTACGTATAACAGACCCAGTAACAGCTGCTCTACAGGAAGCTTCCAAGGAATCAAATCCACATTGTAAAGTATGTTTGCCCACCTGTTCAGCTGCATGTAACAGATCCTGCATTTCCTTCAATTCAGACTGTTGAGGGAGTGTGCTAACTTTTTGTCTTATTTGAGACATTAGAAATTGCTGGTATTTTAGCATGTGAAATTGACAATTTAGTGCTCTCATAGCTAGAGTGGCTGAGGTGTAAACCTTTTTCCCCCACCTGTCTAGTGCTCTGGAGTCCCTTTCAGAGGGTACAGGATTTTTTGCCATAGAAGCCTTAGCCCCTTTGGGAGCCTGGGAGATAGTCTCTGGGTCAGCAACAGGGCTTTTATAAAGGAATTTGTGGGAGTCAGGCACTCTATAGTATCTGTCAGGTTTGGCCGGAGCAGGAGGCAGAGAATCTGGGTTCAAACTGGATTCTAATTAAACATCATCCACAATGTCTAAAACTGGGGGGATAGCAAGAGGTCTGTGCTGGGGGAGTAAAAGAAACTCTCTGAGCCTTTTCTTTGAGTCAGAGTAGTCCTGACCTTCCCAGTGAAAATGTTCCCTCACAGTGTGTAAAGTTTCCCCAAAGGAGTAGTATTAAGGGGGAGAAGCTGAGGGAATGGAATCCTCAGCATCAGAATCTTCATAAGGGGGAAAGGAGTAATCTTGTTCCTCAGAGGAGCCTGAGGAAATAGACACAATCAGAGGAGGCATAATCTTCCTCTTGTCTAGAACTTTTATTGGGGGGGGGGGTTGGGAACCCCTGATTAAAGAGATCAAATCTTCAGCCATTTTAAGCATCTGTTTCTTAGGCATGGGGCCTTGAAAAGGGGACTGAAGTGCAGTCTTTTTAGGTTTAAGAGGAGTCTTAAGCTTAGGATACATTTTTATAGTGAGCGTCGTCGGTCTGAAAACACCTTCAGAAACCGAAGGTGTTTCTGCAGCACCGACATCTCTTTCTGCAATGTCGTCGGTAGGGCCTAAAGAAAAGGGCTGCGTCGGCCTAGCACTCTCCACCAAAGGATCCGAAGCGGTCTCGGGTTCCAAATCTGCGGTAGCCAGGGGCTGCGTAGGCGCCTCACTGAGAAACGGTGAACCCGAGACCGGCCCAGCCGAGGCCTCGGAGTCTGGCTTGGGTCTAGGCTGCCTGTCCTTATCCTTGTGTTTTTTGTGCACGCCGGTAGTCGGTTGCTCCAACGGCATGGTGTAGTTAAATTTTCTACCGAAGTAGTGTCGTGCAAAATCAAAGCGTCATTTTATAGTACGCTTATTGAACCTAGCACAAAAGCGACAACCAGTGACGTCGTGGTCTGGGCCTAGGCAAGGTATACAGTAAGAATGAAAATCCTTATGAGGTATTTGTTTCCCACAAGAAATACAATTGTTAACTTTTTCTGACATCGGTCTGAGGCAAGAAAATTTCCCCAACGGGGTACTTAGCTTTATTGAAGACTTCGGATCTGAAATTCGACTTCGAAAATCTCAGGAGTCTGCCGACCGGCACTTGCGAACTGCTTCTGCTTCGGGCACCACACGGCAAGAAAGACTGAAGAAAATGGCGTCGGATGCATCATTTATACCCCTGGCGCACTGACGTCAGGGAAGAAGCGACAGCAACTGACGCCGGACCAAGACTTTGGAATTCAGGCCGACTGCGGGACCGCCTGACGACAGGATAACCCAAGTGTGATGACTGCAGCAGGGTAACACGATGAACATCATCTGTTATCCCCTAAACAAACAACTGTAGCAGAGAAGCACTGTGAAAGCAATGTTAAGGAAAGGGTGGCCTGCCCAACCGTTCCAAATGATCCTGGGACTGTTCTGCTTTTGCAGAAGTTTGTGAATGACTGCTACAGTTTCACTGATAGAAGCTCGTGAATGACTGCTACAGTTTCACTGATGGAAGCTCGTGAATGACTGGCACAGGGTTTCACTGATGGAAGCTCGTGAATGACTGGTACAGGGTTTCACTGATGGAAGCTCGTGAATGACTGGTACAGGGTTTCACTGACAGAAGCTCATGAATGACTGGAGCAGGGTTTCACTGATGGAAGCTCGTGAATGACTGGTGCAGGGTTTCACTGATGGAAGCTCGTGAATGACTGGAGCAGGGTTTCACTGATGGAAGCTCGTGAATGACTGGAGCAGGGTTTCACTGATGGAAGCTCGTGAATGACTGGTACAGGATTTCACTGATGGAAGCTCGTGAATGACTGGTACAGGGTTTCACTGATGGAAGCTCGTGAATGACTGGAGCAGGGTTTCACTGATGGAAGCTCGTGAATGACTGGTGCAGGGTTTCACTGATGGAAGCTCGTGAATGACTGGAGCAGGGTTTCACTGATGGAAGCTCGTGAATGACTGGAGCAGGGTTTCACTGATGGAAGCTCGTGAATGACTGGTACAGGATTTCACTGATGGAAGCTCATGAATGACTGGTACAGGGTTTCACTGATGGAAGCTCGTGAATGACTGGAGCAGGGTTTCACTGATGGAAGCTCGTGAATGACTGGAGCAGGGTTTCACTGATGGAAGCTCGTGAATGACTGGAGCAGGGTTTCACTGATGGAAGCTCGTGAATGACTGGTGCAGGGTTTCACTGATGGAAACTCATGAATGACTGGAGCAGGGTTTCACTGATGGAAGCTCGTGAATGAATGGTACAGGGTTTCACTGATGGAAGCTCATGAATGATTGGTGAGGGTTTCACTGATGGAAGCTCGTGAATGATTGGTGCAGGGTTTCACTGATGGAAGCTCGTGAACGACTGGAGCAGGGTTTCACTGATGGAAGCTCGTGAATGACTGGTGCAGGGTTTCACTGATGGAAGTACTGAGTTTTAGTGAAATCACTGATTAAACCATTTTTGTCAAGTCTTTCAGTGGCAAACTAAGAAATCACAAGTTGGAGAAGGGACTCTCTGCTATTCTGGCTGTTATGCAAGCCCTGACTGACTTGGATCGGCATAAGTTTGCAAGTGCATGGTAAATATTTGATAACATTTTCAAGACAAATTTTTTGACATAATGTACAGCACCTTGTCCCTTCTAGTAACTCCAGGTCTAAATAAAAAAAAAAAATTACTATGTCTTCATCATTATATTACTGGATGCATTCAGTTTCCTGGAAAGTTTGTGGATTTACTAAAAAATATACATAATGACTTACCAGCTTGAAGGCTTCATTTTGCCTTCTGCTCTTTTCAAGCTCACAATGGGAACCAGGTAGTGAAGCCCTCTTTTCCCCTCTCATTTGCATTACCGTGAACTACTGGTGAGATACTTAAGGGGCTCAAGCACAGAGGTTTATAGGTGTCTAAGAGAACAGGTGAAGCTGCTGCTTTCTACAGATAATCTGCTTATGTATTTATTAGCGGATTATCAGGTTAACAGAACTGGTTTTGTCAGTGTACTTAACAGCACAGAATACTTATCTCCCAAAGTTGAGAGTTAAAGTACTTGCATTAAGGCCACAGCTCTGACAGTAACTTATTAACCAGCCACCAATTCATTCAACTCAAACACAGGGTTCACAGGAGGTTACTAGGCTAGCGGCCCAAGAACCCTAACAGGCCTAGCCGTATTTACCCCCAAATTGCCCCAAATGTCAGTAGTTAGGTGAGTGAAGTTCATAGAGATATGAGTCTAGGTATGGTAATTAATTCTGACTGCCTCTGTCCATGAGGGACATGGGCACCACCCCAGGACTGAATTTACATTTACTCATCCAATGATCTACGTTGCATTTGAAGAGGGTCATGGAGCGGCTCTGATTCACGTGAATGGAAAGCTTGTTCCAAATAAAGGGTAGTCTCTGTGAGATATCTCTATCTCTCCAGCACGACTTGTTCATGTCAGAGGCTAGGTTAAGATTCCTGGAGTGAGTGACCCTCGTGAAGTTTGATTTACTAATGTGGTGCATTTCCGTCAGGGCCAGGTCAGAGACTGCCATGTAAGTCAGGAACAGGTCACCCCTTAGCAGCCTGTAGGAGACAGAATACAGTGATGGGGCTTTCATTCTTTCTGTGTAGGACTTGTTTTCTGAACCTTGCATTTTCCTGATGAGGAACCACTGTGTTCTCTCCAGCTGTTGCAGGTGTCTGGTGAGATGCATGCAAAAGGAAGCAGTCTATTCAATTATTCATCTGATGAGGGCCGAGTCTAATGGGATTATAACATCCTTAGATCTAGATGCGATGCATTTACTTATGAGATGTGCCACATAGAAGGACTTCCTCACCACTGTGGATATGTGGTGGCCGAAGTTCAGAATGCTATCAACCTAAGTACCACTGGGTCTACCCTTAGAGGGGTGCTGTCTGTACTGCAATTAGCAGGGATCTTAACTTTCCCAAAGCGAATAATAATGCCTTTTTTGAATTTAGCTTCAATCCATGGCTTTGGCACCAAACTGTCTGCGTTAATCTTTTTTGCAATATATTAGCATCACTGGAGGGCTCAGTGTTTGCTCCCAATTTGCAATTGTCAGCAAACTTGGTCACCCATAGGCTGTCCACATTTGCCTGGACTTCAGAGAAATAAATTCTGAACAATAAAGGGCCCAGCATTAAACCCTGTGGTATGCCACTGGTGACCGGCCTCTTGATAGATGTGAATTTGCCCACTTTGACAGCATGTGTCCTGTTGGTGAGCCAGCTCCCTATCCATCTGGTGATGTAGGGGTCAATTCCCGACTGGGAGAGTTTCTCTAATGCCTGAGTGGGGGATTGTGTCAAATGCCTTGTCTAGGTCAAGGGAGGCTATATACACCGTCTTTCCCATGTCCAGGGGCTTAGTGTCAGAAGAAAAAATTCAAACGAGTCGCATCTGCCTCACGTGATGAATTTTCCTTTATTAGTAGTTAACCAGATTACACAGCATGTTGGCCAAGATGTCCAGTCTGGACTGATCTGATCTCCTCTGATCTGATCTGATCAACTTGTTTACTGACATCAACTTTTATACTGCAAGCAAAACAACTTTTTGTTACATTTCTGACCGTTGACAGTTGGCTATGAAAAACATATAGGATAAACATGTTTATCACAAATGACCTCAAACCACAGTTAGTACAGAATGTTCAAGAAGTACAGAATGTTCAATTCAACAACGGTAGCTCAAATTTTCCAGGACACGCAGCCTGCCCCAGTAAATTAACTCTTACTTGGCCGTGTGTCCTTATCCCAGGTTTTACTAAGGTATAAAGTACAGTTTTGTACCTACCATAAATGTAGATGTTCGAGGATCCACATTGCTGCAGTCCTTACTATTGGGTAGTCCGCTGTCCAGTCGGCCCGAATACCAGAGTATATGGCTGACGTCGGTCAGGGCGCATTAGACTGACGTCAGTACGTCAGGGTACTAATGCGCATGACCGACGTCATATCCTCAGTCTTTTCTTGCCCCAGATGTCAGAAGACCCTAAAAAGACAAGGCCCAAAATACCTGCACCAAAATTATGTACAATATATACAAAAATATATACAAAAATATCAACATATAACCTCACCTACACAACCACCCCTAAACACAGAGGGGAAGGAGGGAGGGTAAATTGGACTGCAGCAATGTGGATCCTCGAACATCTACATTTATGGTAGGTACAAAACTGTACTATGTTCTTCGTTCCACATTGCTGCAGTCCTTACTATTGGGTAGAATCCCAAAGCAGAGGTAAGGGAGGCTGGCAAATCATAAAGAAGTAGGAGCTGACAACATGCCTTGCAAAACAGCTGTGGCAAAACCAGCCCTAGACTTAGAGTAGATAGGAAGGTGATAATGCTTAGAGAAAGTATGCACTGAACTCCAAGTAGCTGCCTCCAAAATATCCTTAGTTGCCACCCCCCCTTAGAAATGCTGTTGAAGTGGCAGTAGCCCTAGTGGAATGAGGCCTAATCCCAGCTGGAATCTCCTTGCCATGATGGGAATAACAAAATGCAATGCAAAACCCAATCCACCTAGAAATAGTTTGTTTTGACACAGGCTTGCCCTGAACTCAAAGCAAAAGAAACAAACAACTGCTGAGACTGCCTAAAATCCTTAGTCCTGCTTAAATAATAACGCAATTGCCTGTGTACATCTAAAGTGTGCAAAATCTTTTCCCCTTTATTTTGGGGGTCTGCATAAAAAGTAGGCAAATGAATAGTTTGGTTTAAAGCCACACTAGAAACCACCTTAGGCATAAAGGAAGGATTAGTACGTAATGATACCCTATCCTTATGGAAAATCAAAAGGGCTCTACTGCCATAAGGGCCTGCAACTCAGACACCCTTCTTGCAGAAGTAATAGCCAACAGAAAAGCAGTCTTCCATGACAAGTATTTCAATTCAGCAGTAGCCGCAGGCTCAAAAGGTTGTAGAGTAAGTTTTTCCAACACAAAATTGAGATCCCAAGCAGGAGTAGGAGCTCTACGTGGGGGTCTTATATTCTTTGCCCCTCTAAGAAACTGCTTGAACAAAGGATGCGAAAACAATGGCGGGTCACAATCATAGTGAGCTGAAATTGCTGCAGCATGAATCTTAATGGAAGAGAAGGACAAACCTTTGTCCAATAACTCAGTAAGATATTGAAGAGCCACACTCAAATTAGGCTCAGAAACCTCCAAATTCTTTGCTGTACTCCAAAATAGAAATCTCTTCCATTTTTCTGCGTACACTTTCCTTGTACTAGGTCTTCTAGCTTCCATAATCACATTTAAAACTTGTTGAGGAAGTTGAGACCTGCTGTGTTTCAACACAGAATATGCCAGGCTGTTAGATGAAGAGAGTGAAGCTTGACATTGAGCAGATGACCGTCCTTCTGAGATAACAGATGAGGAATCAAAGGTAAAGGCCATGGAGGCTTCCTTACCAGACTCCTTAGTAGTGGGTACCAGTGTTGCCGAGGCCAATCTGGAGCTATCAAAATCATCCTTGGCTTGTCTTGTCTGACTTTTAATAGCACCTTTGGAAGAAGAGGCAGAGGTGGAAAGGCATACACATGAAGGTTTTTCCAACTGAAAGACAGAGCATCCACTTTCCAAGCTGTGCGATGAAACCCCTTTGTGCAAAACTTTGGCAGCTGGTGGTTTAGTGGAGAAGCGAACAGATCTATGTCTGGAGTTCCCCATGACACTGTCAATTTCTGAAATACATGAAGATCCAGTTTCCACTCGTGGGGATCCATGATTTGTCTGCTTAACACATCTGCTAAGGAGTTCTGTGCTCCTGGCAGAAACCTTGCCTGAAGAGTTAGTTGCAAGCTTAGCAGTCTCCCATAAAATCATTGCTTGCCTGCATAGAGGATAAGAATGTGTTCCCCTTGCTTGTTGATGTACCACATGACAGTTGTGTTGTCTGTTAGAATCAACACCTGCCCTGGAAGAAGTAACTCCTTGAAAGCCATTAATGCAAACTGGACTGCTAACATCTCCTTCATGTTGATATGTAGATGCTGTAGTCTGGCAGGCCACTTGTCTTGTATCCACTTTCCATTTAGATGAGCTCCCCAAGCAATGTCCGAGGCATCTGTCGTTAAAATCTGACTCGCCTCTGGCCGGGTCACAGAGAGTCCCTTGTTTAGGTGACATTCCTGAGCCCACCACAAAAATTCTTTTTGAAGGCAAGGTATTATTTGAATGACAGTGTCCAAATCCTGGCAGTGCTGTGTCCATACATTTTGAGATACCATTGTAGCTTCCTCATATGCAGTTTGGCATTGGGAAGCACCAGAATACAAGATGCCATGAACCCTAATGCTTGAAGGACTGTCCTTGCAGTCAGCACGGACTGATGAGATAGTTGATGGAAGTAAAGTGATAGACTCTTTTGTTTGTCCGGGGTTAAAAAGGCCATCTGGGCTGCTGTATTCAGTCTCACACCCAGAAAGCACATGTCTTGAGAGGGTACTAGACTGGACTTTATTTCGTTCACAGAATACCCTAGGCATCTTAGCACTGCTATAACATATTCCAGATGCTGTAGAAGGTCTTCCTTTTCTTGAGCCAGAATCAGGCAGTCGTCCAAGTAAGGATAGATTTGAGTTCCTTGTAGCCTGAAGTAAGCTATCACTGGAGCCAGAACCTTTGTGAATACTCTGGGCAGTAGATAAGCCAAAGGGCAATGCAGAGACCTGATAATGAGAATTTCCAGCTCGAAACGGCAGATACTTCCTGCAACTTAGCCTTATAGGCACATGAAGGTAAGCTTCCTTGAGATCTAAAGTTACCATCCAGTGATCTTTGCCCAGCAGAGGTAAAAGCTGTTGTAACGTCAACATCTTGAACTTGGGAATGTCCAGATAAGTCTTGAGGAGAGATAAATCCAAAATTGGTCTCCACGTGTTCCCCTTCTTTGGTACTAGGAACAGGCGAGAATAAAATCCTAGGCCCCTTTCTGATACAGGGACTGGCTGAATGGCCCCCATCTGGAGTAACTGAGAAATTTGCTTGTGAGCCTCTTTTCTTTGTGGAGGAGGAACGTCTGGCATGCCTTTGAAAGGGGGCAATGTATGGAAATAAAACCTGTAACCGTGGTGAATGATATCCAACACCCATCTGTCTTGAGTAATTAAATCCCAATTTTCTTTGAAAAGAGACAGTCTTCCTCCCAAAGGAGCTGCCAGGCGAGAATCTACTGGCAGCTGAAAAGGCAGGTCATTGGGTCTGTTTACGAAAGGACTGACCCCTGCCCTCACCAGAAGTCTGAGCAGGTGAACTCCCTGTTCTAGGCCTAAAAGAACCTTGAGCTCTGCCCCTACCACGTCTAGACCTACCCCTAGACTGGGAATCATAAGCAGGATATGTCCACCCCTTAGCAGGCCAATTTCTACTAAACTTCGTGGCTGCACCTGCAAAAATCTTTAACAGTTTGCATAGACTTAGCTTTGTCCTCCATTTTCTTTAAAACTGCTTCCACAGGCGAACCAAACAACACATCAGACTGTAAAGGAGCATCCAAAATCCTTGTCTTAACATGCTCAGCTAAATTCTGATCCCTCAACCAGGCATGCCTGCGAAGAACAAAACTAGTGGCAGCCACCCTCGAGGAGGCCTGTACAGCATCAAAACCACATTGCAAAGAATGCTTACCCACTTGTTCAGACACATGAACCAAATCCAGCAACTCTTTACACTCAATACCTTCCGCCAAAGCATCCACCTTAGATTTCAATTGTGAAAGGAGATAATTTTGATATTTTAGCATGTGAAACTGACAATTCAACGCTCTCATGGCTAGAGTGGAAGAAGTATACACTTTCTTTCCCCACCTATCCAAAGCCCTTGCCTCTTTATCAGTGGGAACAGGATTTTTAACCACAGAGGCCTTAACACCTTTAGGCCCCTGAGAAACAGTTTCTGGGTCCGCCCTAGGACTCTTAAACAAATACTTATGAGCTTCGGGCACCCTATAGTACCTATCAGGTTTAACAGGAGCAGGAGGCAAAGAATCAGGGTTCAGGGAAGCCTCTGCAAAATCATCTTCCACCACATTCAACACAGGAGGTATAGCTAAGGGCCTATGCTGGGGTAAAACAAGAATTCCCTAAGCCTTTTCCTGGAATCAGAGTAATCCTGGCCTTCCCATTTAAAGTGCTCCCTCATGGAATGCAGAGTCTCTGAAAATGAGAAATCCTCAGGAGGAGAAGCTGTAGGAGTGGAATCATCCACATCAGAATCAGAATAAGGAGGATACTCCTGCAAATCTTCCAAAGAAGACTCAGAAGCCTCTCCACACTGTTCAAAACTATCAAACTCGGTTCCACCCTAGGCCTCTTATCAGGAGGGGCATAGAACCTCTAATCATAGTAATCAAATCTTCTGCCATTTTAAGCATATGTTTCTTAGGTACAGAACCCGAAATGCTAGGAGAAGCCCCCACTGAAGCTGAACTTGGCCTACCTCTCAAAGAAGTTTTGGCAACAGAAGGAGAGGCTCTAACTACCTTGGGAAGAGAGGGAAGAACAGTTACCTGAGAAGCCCCCTCAGCCTGGCCTACCTTCTGAGAAGGCACATCCTGTAACAGTAAAGTTTCTGCCTGAGACTCCATAGAAACTCCTGGCAAAACCTCTGGCTCCACTGAACCTTCTAAAGAACCGACGTCCGGGACTGCCGGTTCATCAACCCTAGGCTTCGCTGTTTTGTCCTTGCGCTTCTTGACGAAGCGGCGCCGGAGCATCCGGCGGCATTTTATAATTGCAACGCTTCCCAAACACTAACCTGGCACAGTCTAACCTCCTCTTAATAGTGCGTTTGTTAAACCTAGCACAAGAGCGGCATCCAACAACGTCGTGCTCAGGCCCTAAACAAGGTATACACAAGGTATGGTAATCCCTATGAGGTATCTGTTTCCCACAAGAAATACAGTTATTCACTTTTTCTGACATCCGGTTAAATACTGAGGCAAGAAAAACCAAAATGTTCCCCAACGGGGTACTTAGCCAACTCTGATTCGGTCTGAAACTCCGGTTTCGGAAATATTTCAGAACGCCAACCTGCACTCGCAAAACTGCTTCTGCATCGGACCATGCGGCAAAAGACTGAGGATATGACGCCGGTCATGCGCATTAGTACCCTGACGTACTGACGTCAGTCTAATGCGCCCTGACCGACGTCAGCCATATACTCTGGTATTCGGGCCGACTGGACAGCGGACTACCCAATAGTAAGGACTGCAGCAATGTGGAACGAAGAACATCCAAATCTCTTTATTCTGAAATGCAGAAAACAGATATCATTCAGGTTCATAAGCAATGCTGCATTTTGTTCATAGATGAGGCCCATCTTTGATAGGCATATCCCAACAAATAACATGTTCACTTTGCAAGAACAGGAAAAAGACAAATAACAGTATGTTTTTAAAACTTTTTCTCTTAACACTTAGTGACCTTCTCGAAGACGTCAACCAGATTTAACAGGCATGATCTACCTTTAATGAATCCAAACTGGGTTGGGCCACAGTTTGGAGATTACCTACTGGCTTATTCTCCCCATGGCCTTGCAGATGAGGCTAGTCAAAGCTTATAGGTCTGTAAGTCCCAGGAGTCAGTTGAAGGTCCCCCTTTGTGCAGGGAATTACTGTTGCTGTCCTCCATTTTGCCAGAACATAGCCAGTCCCCAGGCTGTGGTTAAACAGGGATCCAAGTGGATCTGCTAGGTCATGTTTTAAGTTGTTTAAAAGGCAACCTGGGATGTTGTCTGGTCCCACTGATGCCATGTCTTTGGCCTTGGACAGTGTAGAGATGACTTGCTCCCTCGAGATTCGAGATAAAAGGCTGAAAAATAGTGGCAAGTGTACTTTGGGGGATGACCAGTGGGGAGGGGGAGTGAAGTTTGCTCCAAATCTGTCAGCTAGCAGGTTGGCTATTTCCTCTGGTTGAGTATGGGTGCTGCCCTCCACAACCAGTTCAGTGCATAGCTGGGTATTCTCCTTTAGATTTTGGACATGATTAAAGAATGTCTTGTGATTATTCTTAGGTAGGGAGACTATTTTTGCTTCATAATTGGCCTTGGAGGACTTGGACAAAATCTCTTAATTTGTTTAGACTAGAGAGGGATTTCTTGCTCTGCTGGGACAGTTCCCTCTTGTTTTTGGGCACTGATTTGTTTCTTTGGTTGCACAGTCTGTTTATACTAGAGGTCCACAAGGGTGACTTGTTTTTCTGGCAGGACTTGGTTTTAATCTAGTCAGGTACAGCCGATTCTACACGATTGCTTAAAGCGCTTATGCAGAGCATTGCTGTACACTTCTGCATAGGAGACTGTGTTATCTGTGTTTGAGGGGGCTTTGAAACTTCTTATACCATCACTTAATAGGAGGTAATCTGTCCCAGAAAAATTTGTGTTTTTGTACTTGATGTGATATCTGGGTATCTAAGAGACTGACTTATGGTCCAATCTTACCAGGGAGATCATCACACGGGGGGGGGGGGGGGGTTCCAATGCTCTCCCATGGTAGTAAGTGAAGTTTGCTCCAAATCTGTCAGGACATCTGAGCCCATTGTGGTGTGCTGACTAGCTGCTCGAGAGCATTTGCACTTCCAAAGTCCAAGAACCCCTGAGTCATGTTTGTGGTAGTGTATGTTTCCAGATGTGGTAGTGTATGTTTCCAGATGTGGTAGTGTATGTTTCCAGATCGATGGGAAGATAATTAAAATTACCCATGAGTAAGGTGTTGGGTTGCATGGTAAGTGACTCTAGTAAGTCCAGGTATACAATATGCTTTTCCTGGTTTATAGTGGGGGACCTATAGATAGGTATGATGTGGTAGGGAATTTTGATTATGGTTAACTGGACATGGAGTAGCTAGAGAAAGTCATATTGTTTGACCAGTCTCGAGGTGTACTTATTATTTAATGAAGACAAATACACTTCCTCCTTTGGTTCTTTCATGCTCAGTTTGTGGTCTGAATGTACAGAAGGTATTGTAGCCCTGCACAGCAGAGATGCCTTCCACGGCCTTGAAGCGTGGCTTGGTGACTGTACATAAGTCAGCATCTTCCAAGGTGAGAAGTGTTTCCAGGGAGTGCAGTTTCTTGTTCAGATTCCTAGCATTAAGCAGCAGTACCTTGAGTTTATTTTGAGAGGATTTTGTTATTTTGATACTGTCTAAAAAGGCACAATAGTGGTGGCTAATGCCTTTTCCAGTATCCAAAGCCTAGGAGAGACAGGTGCAGAACATCTCTGGTACAGTAGTGTGGCCTGTCGACCATGTCTTCCCTGGCTGACAGATACTGGATCCCCTTGGATTGACACTAGAAGCTAAGCCAATTGTTAAAGTCAATCTTTTTTTGTTTGTACTGTGGCAATATCCTTGTTGAGGACAGACTGTTGCTTAAGGCTAGGCTTATATCTGCCTGCAACACAAAATCTGAGAGCTCAGTAATGTTTCTCTCCATATAGTCCAGAGAGGTACATCTCAAGTCATTTACACCCATATGGACTATAACAGAGTCATACTGGTACTTGTGGGTAAGTGACCTGAGTGACTAACAGATCTTAGCATCTGACAGGCTGCTAACCGTAACTTTCTCCTTATTCAGCCTGGTGAGTGGGATATCCATGAGAGTCACTTATGACAAGTACATTGGGTTTTGTGGTGTTATGCCTTATGGACTTATTTGTTGAGACACTTGTATGTGTGCTGTGGTTGTTTTTTTTTTTTTTATACATTGTTGTGTGTGCAAGTGGTTTCTGAAGTCATCATTTGGGAGGCCTCTGGTCTTTTGGTAAGTTGCTAGTGAGCATCTCCGCATGTGTGTGTTTATGTGTCATGTCCCCTATTTAGTATGGGAAGTGATGCGTGCGTGCTGACAACCTGTTTGGCACTTGATTTGTCCATATGTGAGAGTCTTGCCTCCAATTTCATAGCGTAACTACATCTCACACTTAAAGTATTAGTTTGTTTCATGAACAAGTGATTGTCAGTGTACATGAGGCAACTGATACATTGCCTTAAGATGCCCATGTCCATCAGGCTAGCCAGAGAGATGTTGGGAAACTGCCTATCCATGACAGCAAGTTCTTACTGTATGTTCTATTAGGGAAGGGAATGGGTTAATTTGACAGGACTGCGCTGGCAGCTCAGAGACTATAAGAATGATCTATACTTTGTGAGACTAAGGTTGACCAATAAAACAACACTGCTCAGTGCACAACTGAGTTGCTCCTAGAACAGCAGAAAAGCTTGGAAAAGTTTAACTGACAGTTGTTTAGGGAAAACCAATCTTCAAGGCTTTTGTGCCTGTACAGGGCACTGCCAACTGCCACTGCACAGAAAGCAGCACTGTGGAAACACAAGGCTTAAATTTTAGCTGGAGTAAATAGGAATAAGGCAGGCTACCAATCAGAAAGCACACAATGAGCCTTCCTTCAGCAATCCCCAACTCAGATGGGTCTAGATCTACACACACTTGCCACAGGGATGCAGGACAAAAAGCCCTCAATGTAAAATGGCTGGTATAGTGCTCAAGTGTAAAATAAATAAATAAATGAAAGTCTAGATTCAGCAGACCTGAATCTAGTCAATACAATGTAACCGGCTACTTAAAGTAATATTAACAGTACAGTACTGAAAAGTGGGTAAATGCGGCAAAAAAAATAACAGCAACAAAACAACAAATAAAACACAGTCAGCGAAGTGCAATAAATGCTTAAATAGTACTTCTAGTACTTCACGGTTTTTCAGTAGTGGGTGGCTTAGATTTCAGCAAAACACTCTGATCCCCGGCACAGTCGCCAAATGAGGAGCAGCTCTGGTTAATTGAGCCAATAGGTGAATACTAGGCTAATTGCCCTGAAAGGCCATTTTTAAGCCTAATCAAGAACTCAAGGTGAGAATCAAACCTTGTACCTCATTGCTTATAAGGAAAAGACTTTAACCATTGTTCCAAACATACCTAAAGGTCCAATCACCATGAAGTATAGTTAGACCCTCAATACAGAAAACACTTTCATAGGATCATAGAAGGTTACCAGGCTATCGACCCAGAGATCATTTTAAGCCTAGCCATTTCATCCCAATGTAATACCAATGATACTCTAATCAATACCCAGGACTGTATTTAGTAATGACTGCCTATGTCCACGAGGGTTGTGGGCACAATCCCCAGTAAGAATTTACTGTGCCTCATCCACTCATCCAGGTTCCTTTTGAACAGTGTCATAGAGGTGCTTTGCTTCACATGAACTGGCAGTCTATTCCAAAGATGTGGGAGTCGCTGGGAGACAAATATGTCCCATCCAGCACATCCTATTCAAGTCACAGGTCATATTTAAGTCCCTGGAAGAGGTGGCTCTAGTCCCGTTTGATTTACGGATGTGCAGAAAATTCATTAGGTTTGGGTTAGAGATTGTTCTGTAAGCCAGGCATAAGCCTCCCCTGAGGTCTACACGATACCGAGTATAGTGACAGGGACTTTAGTCGATCTTGTGTAAGGCACATGCTGGAGTCCCTTAATCTTCTTTGTTAGAAACCTCTGAGGTCTCTCCAACTGCTACAAGTGCTTTGTACAGTACATGCCAAAAGGGACTTCACACACAATTATGGGCCTGATGAGTGTCGAGTACAGTAGGGTTGCACCTTCCTTTGCGATGCCTTTGCTAATTAAGTGTGCTTCGTAGAAAGCCTTCCTTACTACAGAAAGCACATGGCAGTCAAAGTTAAGGTCGCAGTCTACTTGTGATCCCATATCCCTTACCAGTTCATACGTACATAGGGTATTGTTAATTTGATAGCATGAAGTTGCATTGTTTTTACTGAAGGGAATGATGATGCATTTCTTTGCATTTAGTTGAAACTGTGACTAATACACCAGTTGCTGGTCTGCGTAAGACCCTCCTGAAGTATACTGACATAATTTGGGAATTCGATAATTGCACCCAGTTTGCAGTCGTCCACAATGTTGATACATTATGAGAACACAATGAAACATAAGGCCAGCTGTGAAAAATGGAAGCCTCTCTTTTAGATCTCACCTAAGTGCAAACCTTTCAGGTGTACACTTTAGCTTTTGCCTTGTATGTATTTCAGACCACTTAAAACTATATTTTATAGTATTTATTTTAAGAGTGCAGTGTTTTTTTTTCCATGGTAGAAAAAAAAATTAGGATGGCATGGGGCAAGTTAACCTAGCTAGATGAAATGGGGAGTCCAGGACTGCAAGATGTAGAGTTGTACTGTTGGATGGAGCAAGCCAGACATAGCTGTGTTAAATGGAAACTTACTTTGGTTCACAGGTAGTTACAAAGCTTATGGCATGGGAGGCCATTAAAAAGCATTCATTTAGTTTAATGGGGTTGTACACTGATCACAACAGACCATTTGCAGGTACAGCTTGATTATAGCATAGTCCAGTAACCCAGTAAAATCACTCTACTACCACATATTTCAGGAAAAAAATACAATTAGACATTAAACCAGGGCCAAAGCTGCCAGAGTTGGTGGTAGCTCAGTTGGATGTAAAAGATCCCATGATACTAAACGAAAACACTTTCAAATTTCCTCGAATCAGTAGGAGTACCACCTCAACTATCCCCTGAAAAGAGGCCATTGTTCTACTCAGATTAACATAGTTAATAAAGTAAAAATAAATAAACTACCCAGCAACTTAACAAGTTTATTTACAGTGGATATAAAAAGTGTACACACCCCTGTTAAAATGCTAGGTTTTTATGATATAAAAAATGAGACCACAATAAATCATTTCAAAACTTTTCCCACCTTTAATGTGACCTATTACCTGTACAATTTAATTGAAAAACAAACAAATCTATTCGGGGAAAAATATAAAAAATAAAAAACGTACAATAAGCTGGTTGCATAAGTGTGCAAACTAATACTTTGTTGAAGCAATTTTTGATTTAATTACAACATTCAGTCTTCTTGGGTAGGAGTCTATCAGCATGGCAAATTTTGACTTGGCAATATTTGCTCACTCTTCCTTGCAAAAGCAATCCAAATCTGAGAGATTGCAAGGGCATCTCTTGTGCACAGCCCTCTTCAGGTCACCCCACAGATTTTCTATTGGATTTAGATCTGGGCTCTGGCTGGGCCATTCCAAAACATTAATTTTCTTCTGGTGAAGTCTTTCTTTTGTTGATCTGGATGTATGCTTGGGGTCATTGTCGTGTTGAAAGGTGAAATTCTTCTTCATCTTCAACTTTCTAGCAGATGCCTGAAGGTTTTGGGCCAAAAGTGACTGGTATTTGGAACTGTTCATAATTCTCTCCACCTTGACTAAAGCCCCAGCTCCAGCTGAAGAAAAGCAACCCCAAAACATGATACTGCCACCACCATGCTTCACCGTGGGGATGGTGTTTTTTTGGTGATGGGAAGTGTTGTTTTTGCACCAAACATACCTTTTGGAATTGTGGCCAAAAAGTTCAACCTTGGTCTCATCAGAGCATAGCACATTTTCCCACATGCTTTTGGGAGACTTGATGTATTGTTTTGCAAATTTTAGCTGAGCCTGGATGTTTTTCTGTGTAAGAAATGGCTTCCGTTTTGCAACCCTATCCCACAGTCCAGACATATGGAGAATACGGGAGATTGTTGTCACATGTTGTATACAACCAGTACTTGCTAGAAATTCCTACAGTTCCTTCAGTGTTGCTGTAGGTCTCTTGGCAGCCTCCCTGACCTGTTTTTGTTTAGTCTTTTCATGAATTTTGAAGGGATGTCCAGTTCTTTGCAACGTCACTGTTGTCCCATATTTTCCCCACTTTTTGATGACTGTCTTCATTGTGTTCCACGGTACATCCAATGCTGTGGAAATTTTTTGGTACCCTTCTCCTGACTGATACCTTCAACAATGAGATCGCTTTGATGCTTTGCAAGCACTCTGCAAACCATTGCTTTTGCTGCAGCAAGCAAACGAGTAAATGCAAGGCATATCCTACTAGGACAGCTGAACTTTATTTGGGGTTAATCAGAGTCTCTTTAATTGATGGCAGGTGTGTACCCAAGAAGACTGAATGCTGTAATTAAATCAAAAGGTGCTTCAACAAAGTATTAGTTTAAGGGTGTGCACACTTATGCAACCAGATTATTCTACATTTTTTATATTTATTCCCCTAACAGATTTGTTTGTTTTTAAATTGAACTGTACAGGTTATAGGTCATACTAAAGGTGGGAAAAATTTTGAAAGGATTTATTTTGGTCTCATTTTTTTATATATCACAAAAAAGAAGTTATGTACTCACCATAACATTCCACGGAAGTTGTTCATTTTGTGTTCATTCTACACTGATGGGTTCAGAACTGATCCTCGGTTCCGACTCAGCTGCTTACTAAAGCTTGAGGTCTCAAACTAGCTCTCAGCTCCTTCCCTATCCCATGATGCTCTACTGCCTCCCTCAGATCTTGTTTGTTGATTTATACACACCACACACACACACACACACACACACACACATATACATATATATACAATTCTTCATAAGCCAGGAAAAAGATCAAAGCATACCAGATGCACACTAGGAACCTCTTGATCCTCCAAAAAATAAAGGCTGGGGGTAGGAGGGTGGGACATAAGAATTAAGATGAGATGGACAACTCACACAGAACGTTACGGTGAGTACATAACTTCTTTATGTGAAGTTGTCTTACCTTGTCTTTATTCTGTACTGATGGTACAGTGTCCCTAGCACCAGCTTTCGTGGGTGGCTCACGGGAGAATATTCTTCAGAATAGTGGACCCAAAGGAGGCCCTCTTCCTGGAGGCCAAATCCACTTTGTAATGAGTGATAAGGGTATGAGGTCTTGCCCATGTTGCTGTTGCAAAAATGGTGCCTATTGGTAACTTTGCCCTAAAAGCTTGAGAGGTTGAAACAGCTCTGGTAGAATGTGCCCTTACTTTGGCTGGCAGCTGTTTGTCTGATGACTGATAGGTAAAGGAGATGCATTCTGATAACCATCTGGACAAAGTAGCTTTTGTTACTGAGAATCCTTTTTTGTTATCCAAAAAGGAAACAAAAAGCTGGTCGGACTTTCTGTATTCTTTTGTTCTGTGCAAATAAAAGTGTAGCTGTCTATGAACGTCAAGCTGGTGAAGCATATATTCTGCTTTATTGCCATATTTGGGGAAACACACCGCGAGATCTATACATTGACTCAGATTGAATTCTAAACATACTTTGGGAAGAAAGGAGGGGTTTGTGCGTAGACAAACTCTTGTCATTACAGGAAATCATGTACGGAGGTTTAATTGACAAGGCCTGTAACTCCAAAACTCTTCTACCTGATGTAATTGCCACTAGGAAAATAGTTTTCATAGACAGAAACTTCAAATTACAAATGGATGCTGGCTCAAAATGGGAAGAATTATGAGCGACAAAACAAAATTTAGAGTCCATGGTAGGAAGGGGTGGTTTTATTCGTGGTCCTGTGTTAGTGCCTCTCAGAAAAGCTTTTGCTAGTTTATGAGACATAATATTTGGTCCCTCATTCCCAATATGAAAATTAGAAATTGCTGCTAATTGGACTCTAATAGTTGCTGCAGCTGCTCTCTCATTAAAAAGCTTAGCCAAGAATTCTAGAATGGATGATAAAGGTGCTGAGTAGGGATCAATATGATTCTGTGAAGCCCAGATTGAAAGTCTGTTCCATTTGCTAAGGTATAGTTTTCTTGTAGACGTCTTATGAGAAGATATCAGAATGTTTTGGACTTCTGGGGTAAAGTTGTGTAGCCTGGCTACATTTGGAACTGGAGCAGCCATGCTGTCAACCTGACGAAGTGGAGAGCCCCCGACAAGTGAGTCAGAAGGTCTGGCACTGGGTCTAATATCCAAGGTGCTTCCTGAAGATGAGGCTTCAAGAAGGGGAACCAGATGAGCCCAGTAAGGGGCTATCAAAATTAAGGTCCTTCCCAGAGTGCTGGCTTTCTAGAGAACTTTTGGTAGGAAAGGGAGGAAAAGCATATAGGAGTCCCAGAGGCCAATTGTGTACAAGTGCATCCCTTGGGGACTCCCCCAATGGGGGGATTAGGGCAAAGAAGTTGCTGCATTTTGTGTTCATGGCCATGTCAAAGAGATCGCAGTAAGGTTGGCCCCATTTGCGAAAAATCATTTCCGCTACTTCTTTCTTCAGGGACCATTCGTGTCGCATCAGAATTGCTCTGCTTAGTTTGTCCGCTATCACGTTGGATTTCCCCGGGATGTGCATCGCTACTAGAAAGCGCTGGTAGGATGTCGCCCACTGCCATGCCTTCAGAGCCTCTCGACAAAGGGGGTAGGATCTGGTTCCTCCTTGTTTGTTTATGTACCACACGAGTGACATATTGTCCATTTGTATTGCAATAGTGCCTATCGGAAGAAAGTCTTGGAATGCTTGCAATGCCATCAGCACCGGTCTCATCTCTAATACACTGATGTGCAGATGAACCTCATGATCCTGTCAAGTGCCTTGGCTGTTCTTCCCTGATAATGCCCCCCCCCCGCCCCCCATATCTGACCATCTGGAACTTTGTCTTTTTCACAGACTTGTTTAGTTTGCTGAGATCTAGTATAGGTCTCCAGTCCCGTCTTCTTTGGAACTAAAAAGAACCTTGAGTAAGTTCCGGATCCTATTTGGTCTGCGAGGACTGACAGAATGACTCTTTTTTTTTCTAGCAACTTTTGAATTTCTAAGGTTGCTTGTTCCCTGTGACTGGGTGGAACATCCAGGATTCTTTTTAATTGTGGGGGTGGCATGAAGAAGGGAACTAAGTAACCTCTGGCTATGATACGTTGTACCCACTTGTCTTTTGTTATCTTTAGCCAGGCTTGTGGGTACAAAGATAAGTGACCCCCGACTGCCTCCAGACAGGGACAGGTGGGCCTCCAATTCAGGAGTGCTGAAAGGGCTTACCGAAGAAAGATTCTCGGTTGTCCTGGTTTTGCGGGGTTTACCTTCATTTTTTCGCAAATGGTATGTGCGATCGTGCTTTTATGCGACTCGCTAAATCGAAACACTTCTGAGGGCAATGTCAAAAATGGTTTAGCTGAAAACCATTTTCGACATTTGTCCCATATGTTTGAATGGTTAAATGTATTCGCATTGTAGCCATTCGAACATATGTGAGTCACTGTTGAGTTTTTTTGCGTTTGTCTTTTCGATGGAAGTACGTCGCACAAACCACTTGCGATAAAATGAAGGTAAACCAAGCGTCTTTGATTATTACCTCCTCCTCTGCCCCTGGAGGAAGGTTCGCCCTGTGTCTCTTGAAAAGCCCTCTGGGATTTTCAGAACCACATTTGTCCTCCCTTTTGACCCTTTGGATAGGGTCTAGAAGGTGTGGAAAAACGGAACCCAACGGCAGAGAAAGTCTTTCCTTCCTGTTCACACCTGGTTAACATTTCCTTGACTTTAGGCCCGAACAATGATGAGACATCAAATGGGGTATTAACAAAGGATGACGTGAAAGGTTCCACAAAATTACACAATTGCATCCAGGAATGTCACCTAACAGCAATTCTGGAACCCGCTGATCTGCTCGCTCCATCGGCTGCATAAGAAACAAGCCTCATGGATGAGTTAACTACTGAATTGAGGGTGGCAAGGTGTGAAGATACCTTATCTGCTATCCCTGCAGCTACTGTACTCTGGAAAGCATCTCCAAGCTCTTTCAGGAGATCTCTCTGTAACCTTGTAAAATGTGTAAGATAATTCAGGGAACCTAAAGGTAAGGGCCTCTGAAGAGAACATGCGCTTTCTGTACCATGTCCATTGTACATGACTCTCTATTCAGTGGACGGACAGATGTGGAAGTCTCTGATAACTCCTTTTTCATGGGCGCCGCCACCACCATAGCATCTACAGGGACACCTCTGGTCAAAAAGGCTTTGTCATCTGGACAGGTGATGAATTTGTTAGGCCTCCTAGGGACAGGTTCCACTGTGTCTGGAGACTCCCACACCTTTCAACAAACTAGCTCTAAGAGTTCGTCAAAAGGCGGAGACACCCAGGTGGCTGAAGGGCGAGACCCAAAAGCCTTCAAGTATACAGACTCATCATCAGAAGGGGTAATGGGATTCTAGCTGCCTCTCTGTTTAAGGATTTCAAAGATGTCTGCAAAGGAGACATCTTCAGAGGGCGACAGTGGGGTCCCTTCTGACTCCTTGAGGTCCATATCTGAAGTGACTGACTCATCCAGGGAGTCTACATGCTTCCTCTTACATAACTTCTTCCAAGAGACCTCTTCGGAAGGGCATTCCGGACCGGTTTCGGAAGAGAGGGGCTCACCCAATGGGGCATCTTGAGGCTTAGGGTCTCTACGCTTCTGTGGAATCGTCTGTGCAGAGATGGATACTGGTACTTCAGGGGATGGAATGCTTGGATCCAACAGTGATGATGTCCATAGGGGCAGAGCTCTCCTCATGGCTGCGAAAGCCCCCCTCTCATAATCTGAAGAGACTCCTGGTTCCAAGGTATCGGAAGGACTTCCCGGCACAATAGGAGTTGGCTCTGAAGCCGAGGTAGGAGCCAAACTCACCTGAGCCAAAGCCCCAAGAGGCAAGTTCAGCACTGAAAAAGTTTCGGTCCGACTGTCCTCCCCGGACTAGACCAGTGAATGTCGGCTCCTAGACACCTCAAACAGCACCGAGGTAGTCAGAGTGGCCGGAACCGAACAGCCTGAAACAGGTCTCCGCTCCGACAGTTCCACCACTATCCGTTCCATGCATTCAGACTCCGAAACTATTGGTGGGGTCGGAGGAGGAATCGAAGACAGGGGAATGAGTCCAGTCGGTTCTGAACTTCTCTGAGATAGCGCTGACAAAAGTTTGGCTAGCGCCAGTGTCCTAAGTAATCTCTGCACCACGCAATTCACATCATAGTCAGACAGGGTTTTGGAGGATCGAGAGGATGGAGCGGATGCTACAGATTGTAAAAGAGGTGACCTGAGCATTGGAAAGACCAGCTCCAAGACATTGGAGTGGCTCCAAACTTGAAATGTCATCGGATCCGAAACAGGTAGAACCGAGGTAGAAGGTCTGTCTTGGTTAGATTTTTTTGTCGCCGTCGGGAGACACTCTACGCAGTTTAGTTGATGGCTCCGACGTCCCTGAAGAGGTAGAAGAAGATTGTTTGGAGGCTTTGTCATGAGTGGAAGGAGACTTAGAAGGACTTTGATCCTTTTCCATGGCGCGCGCGCACACACACACACACACACACACACACACACACACACACACCTTCAATTTAAATGGGTGAGAAAGGCTTTCTAACTAAGACAAGCCTTAATTAAGCTAGTAGGAAATAAAACACACACAATTCTCTGATACAGTAACGGTAATGGAACGAACTAAGTTACCTCAATCCAATAACTACTGCTAGATAGCCGAGCACTTAAAACTCTAAATATAATACTATATGGAAGGCACACACATATTAAAGCTATTTAAAAACTATCTAAACTATTTCAACTATTTAACTCTACAAGCTAAATATCACTGCAAACAGGATATCACTGCAAAAGGGACAGGGAATGCAAAGGCCTAACAATGATGGCCCAAGAAATAGAACCATTCACTAATTTAGATGAAGGATCTCTCCTACCCTGGGTAAGGGTGTTCAGAGAAATGTAAGTTTAAAGTATGAGATTAGCTTTAGTACAGCTGCCTCATAAGTAGCCTGAAGGAACTGAACAGAGTATCTTTTTCAAAGCAAAAGCATCACAGATGACTTAGTTTTTTTTAACTGGCACAAAGACAAAGGAAGCAATCAGAAATCACATCTTGCAAAAAGAATTTACAAAATGATTATTAGCTCCCAAACAAATGCAGTGGCTGGAATTACTAGATATTGGCAAAAAGAGATGGGGTAAAAAAACAGATCAGGATAAGTGAAGGCAGTTCTGCTTAGTTCCTAAGAATGCAACAAATCAAGGGGATTTATATGATTTGGTTGAAAGTACCTCTAAAACATTTTTACACAAAGTATGTTATCTATACCTTCCATTAAACTACTGGTGATGTAGCTGACAGACATACATGGCTACATATATAAATGTGGTTCTCTTAACATGTCTAAAATGGAGGTGTAAGAGCTTCTTGACAACCCATGTCTGTAAAGAGTGTAGTTAATGCCTGCCCTGTACATTAGTTAGCGGGGTGGGGGGGAGGCAAAGGAGCAACAACCCCAGGAGCCTGAGGATGTCAAAGGTATAAGAGAGGATTCACTGACAAGTAAAAAGAAAAATGATTTTTCATGTAAACGTATTCCCCAGATGTGATCTAGGGATGACAGCGCTGATCTGATGTTTTATTGGGTTTTCCTCTTTTCTTAATATGTCCTATTATCAACAGAAGTTTACAATTAATATCAGTCAAGTCAAAAAGAATTAGGAAATAATGGGAAATGCAGAAAAGGGAAAAGACAGTGTTATATGTGATATTTTGGGTCTATGTTGCTTGATTGAAATTTCACAATCTCAATCAAGCAACAACGAAACCCATTAAAGCAAAAGTACACTAGATCGAAAGTGCACTTTCGCAAAAGCTGGTTCTCCGAACCAGAAAAAAAACAAAACAAAACTGCTTTAAACAGTATTTTGCAGGGGGGCAAGCTCCCCTGCACCGCGCCCCCTAAATGGACTCCGAGATTGCACTACAGTGTGGAAAAGGATATAATTCCTTATCCCCACTATAATGTGCGTCAGAGAACCAGCTTTTGCGAAAGTGCACTTTTGATTTAGTGCACTTTCACTTAAATGGGCTCGATTTTCTGGCTGTCGAAAAAGTGAGTTTTCGACAATCAGAAGTAGACCCAATATTTTAACTTGGAGTAATTAAAAGTGACTATTTTTAACAGCTCAAGTTACTTTCAGTAATGATTAAATTACTGGCAAAAGCTAACAGAACTGCATTCTCGGAAAGCAACTTAAAAAAAACCCCACAAATTGCAGCAATTAGAATCAAAGTAGATTAGTTATGCCCATTTGATACATTTCAAAAAAACTGCCATCTTATCCACTCTTGCACTCAGGAAAAAGTGCTCCCACCATTTTTCCTACACCCATAATTCATAAAGGACTAAACAACCAAAAATATGTTTCAAATACAACTTAAAAAAACAAAAAAATAAAATGATAAAATACCACCAAGACCACCGATCCAAGAAGTAGGCGAATTTAATGAAACACTTAGCGCCTCGGCTTAGACAGCCTTCCAAGAGTAAAAACACTACAAAATACTGTTTGCTTATATACAGCATATTGCACAAAACAATTAATCAATTAAGCATACAATATAAATCACATACTTCCAATTACATTCTTTATTGAGTCCCTGAGGCTCCAAAGTACCATACTTTAAAATCAGCAGGCTTTTTTTAAAAGTTTGTTTTTTAAAGACACACATTCACCTATGCCAACTTGCAATTTTTCCAAGACACAACCCCTAAGAGAATCAGGGTTAGCGTTGTGTGCAAATGACTCCCAAGAGGACTCTCTAATTTTTTATTTTTTATGTCCCTAATATGTTCCTACAACCAGACCCTAAAACTCCTATGTTTCCCCTATGTAAAACGTCTTACATCCACATCTCAGCACATACACGAACCCCTCCGTGTTACAACTGTATTCATGCATAGCTGTAAACTTGATGCCATTAATATAGGGAAAAGAGCTTACTACATATTGACAGACTTAACAGCCATCACATGGAACGGTGCCTTTATTTATGCTTAAGCTCTGACTGACTAACATCTGGTAAACAAAACTGGTTATGTACCAGAATGTCAGACACATTTGTAGCTCTTTTATATGCAATACTCACAAAATCAGGTAGTATAGAGTTCAACATTTTATCCCTTAGGAGTATAGGCCACAAGCTGTGTGCTTTTTTAACTATTTCCTCAGTTATAACATTATAAGTTGTCACTCAGAAAACTTTCTTCTGCTCTCCATTGTTCACAGCTGTATTGGTAGACTTATTTCCACCAATACAAACATTATATTTCCAACTAGCACAGACATAATGAGAATCTCCCTGAGAGTTAACAGAATAAGTCATGTTCATAATTTTTTGTTTAGCTTCCCTGACCAGCTGGACATCATAGCCTCTTCTAATAAACATTTTTTCTGCTTCAGCTATCTCTAAATCAAAGCTCATATCAAGGCTACATAGCCTATGAATTCGTAAGAATTCACTGTAGGGCAGTACCTTGACCAAATGTTTGGGGTGACAAGTATTCTCATATAAAAATAAATTTCTATGTTCAAATTTCCTATGGAGACTAGTAGTAAATCTATCTAGGCTTATATCCAAAAATTCACTTGTGAGCCAAGCTGTATACCATCAAAGCTTAAGCCCATAGTATTAGCTTGTAAGTCATTAACAAACCCAAGGGCTTCTGTCTGGCTTACTTGACATAAAAAAATAAGATCAATAAATCTAAAATATAAAATAACTTTTGATCTAAAAATATATATTTCAGTTTGAATTCTGGAAAAAATATGAATTTAGTAGCAGAGCACTGTTGATCTTTAACAGGAAAGAAATGACCAACGTGAAAAATGAAATTATGAGAAGCAATTGATCCACAAAGGAAATATAGGCCAAGCTTTACTTCAGTCAAGGTACAAAATGAAGGGTGATAAAGACAGTTACACCTTCTTCATCCAGGCAGTTCTCTGAAGTCACCAATAACGGGAGACCCTCAAAAAGTAGGAAAAGGCAGACCATGAAGCTCTGCTATGACAAAGCTTGTTTAGCAGCTCCATTTAGAAGCTAGATTGGAGTTGTACAGAACAATGCCACAATGATCTAGTATCCAGAAAGGATCTGAATGGAGATTTATACTTCCTAAGGTATCTAATGTATGCTATCTGATACTTAGCTTGCATTATGGACTACAAACACAGTCACTGATGTGCCGTGCCTCTACAGAAGGAAATACATAACTGCAAGATGATGTGGATTTCTACTGTATCACCATCAAGGGATAAGACATACAAATAAAGCAAACCAGAGCAAACGACATTGGTTTTCACCAAAGTTTTCTACTGCAAATAAGGACTGTGAAAAAATGGACATAACAATGAATTACATGCAATTATTTTAATAGAATATCTCATACCACAATCTCAGCCAAGTCAGTTCATAAAACTGTCTTTTTTTAGAATTCATTTATGGAACACAGAATAGAAGTGGAAAGTTTAAGACTGATATAGTAGGTTCTAAATAGTTATTTTCCCACTAACTCCGAATGTCTGCCTGAAGACTATCCTACAGCACAGACGCAAGTCATGTGTCTACAATACTAATGAGCGAGGTTCAAGAATGTACCTTGACAGCGGTATGCAACAGCTAGTAGGAACGCAGGATAGACTGCAAGCCTGCTCTCCTTTAGGCTAATACATCATACTGTTGACACTTGGCAGGCACCAGGAATGCTGTTGATTAGCACTATGTTACTTAGGAGGAGAGAGGTGGGAGGACACCAGGGCACTTACATTCGGCACATGACTGTATTATTCAGGCCCACTGTATGCCATTACCTAAAGATGAAGCAGGAGCTCTCGACAGGTGAGACTGCACCGACTGGTGCCCTCCAGTCATCTCAGCCATCTATTTTCACTTTGCACTGTCTGATATCTGTATTTAATCAGCCTTCAGACTATGCTCTTCATGAAGCTGGAAGGGCTGCTCAGTACAGTTAGTCTACAGTAAGGTGGAAAAAGAATAACATTGTGGTACAAAGATTATAGATGTTCAAGCAATCAAAGGGTTCGGTTGAACTGTACATTACTGGTGAATATCTGCTTGATGTCCATCTGGTACCTCAAAAACAACAAGCTTCTGTCACTTTAAAAAGCACATTTTTTACAATGCCCAGTGTTCACATGTCACAGAGCCAATCACTCTGATCAGTCAAGATTGGGTTACCACATAACACCTTGATAAACTTTCTTAAAGGCAGTTGTTTTATGCAACAGCTTATTGAAAGTGCTGAACTGGAAGAAACTGTTTGGAAGATAATGACATTTCTCACCTCCTTGGATGCACCATACACCACAGCATTTTGTTTCAAGTAAAGTGGGGCAGCAACATTCCACAGTTTTTCTTGCAGAGCCTGAAAAATAAAATGTCTATTAAATTTCCTTAAAAGAACGTGCTGTGTTCTAGTATATACATTAGTGGAAGACACCAGATATCTCAGCATTGTTAAACATTAACAACTTTAAGGCCATTTGTTTGGTATTTTGCAGGTAATTACAACTCTATACAGAGCTTTTGTTTCCAGACATCAATGAAACTGGGATTTCCCAGGTAAATACTTCTAGTCAGTAGCAATAAAATAAAACTGATCTACACTAAAACACCTTCAAGTGCCACGATAAAACACATCAACATCAGTTGTGACACCTGGATAAAACTTTTACCCTGGTAAGTACCAGTCCAAGGAAACTAAGTTAAGTGGCTGATCTGAATGGTAAAAATCAACACCTCTATATAAGGTAGAGGGAACCATTATGTAACACAAGGTATGAACACCTTTCATGTCACTCTCATTGCCCAACAAGGACAAGCAGATGCAATAATGCCTTAACGAGGCATACTTAGCTGACAGCATGGCTGCCAACCTCTTCAAAGATGAAGGTACTTGAGATCCATAAGAAACAGATCAAGGAAGAGTGTTGTTGTAGAAATCTAACCACAAAGTAAGAAATGCCTGTTAACTGTTACCAAGTCCTCCAATCGTACAAGGAACTTACAAAGGCACAGTTCCCAAGATAAAAACAAGATTATTTAATCACAGCTAATGTTTGGCCCCCTCAGTGTTAGATTGCAATTAAATATTATAGTTGGTGAGATTCTACTTCCTTAACATATATTTTTGCCTTTTCTTCCCAAATATGATCATGAACTACAGCAGTGGAAGTGTGTATGCCCTAAAGATTCCATGGAGGGTCACTGCCTTCTTCATTTAACTACTCCTCATCCATGCCAGATTAGCACCGAGGCTGACCAAGGGGGAATTAAGCTAGTACAGATGTTTGTAAGGAACTTACCAAAAAGGTAGATGTTCAAAGTATGTCTATTGTTACAACAGCCTTTACACTTGGGACTCTGAAGTCCTCACACACAGCTGACTTTCGGGGCTCTGTACCTTTCCCCCTCTAGTCTAGGGGGATATCCTCCCACCTACATGACTGCACATCTGAAGAATAAGAGGGGTGCCTGCCTGCATTACCTTTAGTTCTTCCTTACCCTGGGACCTCTGGCTGATTCAGAGCACAGACTGCATAGATGAACTAGATAAGCAGAACTGCCCCCATGTATGGCTGTCTAACAAACTTCTAGAAGTCTCTGAAGCAAATAATATCTATGGGGATGCCTTGTTCTCAAAACACATTTCCAAAATTTGGAACTCAATTCCCCACCCCATTCTTTGAACAGCTAACCCCTCCAAATTCAAAATTCTTCTCAAGCCGCATTTGACTAAAAACTGGCTATGCTCCTGCTCAACCCCTCAGTAATTTTTTAGCAGTGTTCATCCTATATTATTACTCCCTAATGTTTATTTCCCTGTCTCTTTCCCTTGGAACCTATTTCCAGCTTATCACTGTATATTTTTATTCTAACTGTTTAATTTGGTGAGGCTTCCATCCCACCCCTTAAGTATTAGATGATGTATTGAATGAGTTACAAGTGGACTAATTTTTCCAGAATCTTTTCTATGGTAGGGAGAATAGAAATTGGCCAGAAGTCTGAGGGACTGGATTTCTTAGGGAGAGGTTCTACAATGACATTTTTTCCAGATATTATGCATAACGTTAAGCTGAATAACAATATCTCAGATGTGCTGGAAAAGGAGATGAAACAGAACCTCTTCCCGCAAGGGTTAAGCCAGGATAATCTAAATTAGCCTTTTCTTAAAAGAAGAAAGCCTGAACCTTGGCTTCTTCCCCAAGCCTACAGCTCTAGCCAGAGCATCAATGCTGTCAACAATAGAGTGAACAGGTCATACAGTAGCCAACTGCAGAAAGGGTCTTAAGTCAACTTTACATACTTAGACTTTGGAGAAGGGTGAAAAAATTCCAGTGTCTGATCCCCTTGGGGGGACTGTAGTTTGGACAGATGATACTAACAAGTGATGAATCAATTACTTAATATGCCAGAAAAGGCCATCACCTTGCCCACACTGCTTAAAGCTTTAAACTACTTTGGTCTTTCGGATCTCAGCTGGACTAATGAGATCATGTACAGACCCAGTCCAAGGATGGCTAGACAGGATTTTACCACATTCAGCCAGGAGACTGTAGAGGGCATTAGCCTTCTTGAGAGCCAAGGGAACAAATATAAAGTGCTTCTAGACTGCAAAACTGACATCTTTAAGGACTAATTTGATGACTAGGATGACAGAAGACTCCTCCTCCTTACAGTGGCAGTCATTAGAACATTTGTGATGTAAGGGATGGGGGCCCACAAGCTAAGCCATAATGGACTTCATGAAATAATGGTGCTTCCAATGCTGGGATTGATGGGGGGGGGGGGGGATGAATCTGCTGCAGCAAATTTCAACGTCTTTTTTGATCTCCAAGACAAAGACGCTGGCTCATATGCCAAGTCAGAGGACAAACATAGATTCTACTCCTTGTTGGTCAAGCAGGAAAATGTAACACAAGAGGACCTTAAAGCTCCTTTTGGAATGGATTCACTATCACGATGGTATGGACGATGCTGATCATCATTATCCTCCACCTTTTCATACTGCTTCAGCATTGGCCTGGGACTGCACATGGAAAGATTCCACCAATCAGTGTGCTGGGTACTCTAAACCAATAGTATTGTTGCTTAACAGACAATAAGAAGCATAACATAACACATAAAACTATAACAGGTGCAGATTTCATCAGTACAATATCACACTAACAGTTGAAGTATCTCTTCTTAACTATAACAAACACTTAACATCCTAGGTTGGAGTGAGTCATTATGCCATTCTTGTCTATGGACTGAGTGCTCCATCTTTTCTAGTAAGTCATAAATAAGATATTATCACTCTTGCTTTTCATGCCTTCTAGGGTTACTGCAAAGTATTACTAGTCTGTTCTGGGTAGACAGGCTCGGGTTGCTTCCAGAATTATTAGTAATTACAAGTAAGAGAATCCATCCCAATTCCGTTAAACTCTTTGGACCCAGTAAATGTACCAGTATACCCATTTACTTAAATTTCTTTGCCATTAATTATGAGAAAGGAATTAATACTCCAATGTCCTCTAACTCATCAGTCATTAGCTTCACTGCACACACATTCTGAGATTTCCAGTTTCTCTTAAAAATCTTTAAAGAAGCAGCCATTAGCACAAATACCAATTTTTCTTGATTTTTAGTAAAGCCCTGGACGTTATCTAGAAAAACAAAGGTGTTAAAAGGAATTGGGTGGTGAAAATCATAACCACAATTTGTTAAATCTTTTCTTTGAAAGACTGCAACAATGGGCACATCCAAAAATATGTAATAAATTACTTCTTATCCCTTCCCAACATACCAAGATAAAAATATAGTGGATGGTGTGCTAAAGTTCCAAAACCAGTAACCACTGTAGTAAAGCACACCAGGAGGACCACCGTGTTAAATTCAAACAAAAATTTTAACTTAACAGTTGATAAAACACAATAAAAATTAACGCTTAACATTTCATTGTGTTTTAATCTTACACAGAAACTTCATCAGATGTGAGCATACCATACCATCACTGCGGGTGCAGTGCTTACTTACTTTCATAAGGAGCAACTGACAGCGTAGGTAGGTTGCAGAGAAGTCTGCCATGCCTGCAAGTTCTGACTGAAGTACACCTAGTCTTTGGAGATCACTGAAAAGACAAAATTAAGCAACATTTTAAACAAACAGAATCAATGCATCTACTGTAACATTACAAATAAAGCCTGTACCTCCAGTGTCACAAAGGTAAAGCAAAACTTTTTTTTGTCAATTCAAAAAATACTTCAAATTTTATTTTTTTTCTTGAAGTCTGCCATTGTTTAAAAAATATATTATATATAAAAATATATATAAATATAAAAAAAAACACACACACACACACGCAGGTCCCTATCATTTAATCTAGTTTCAGAAACTCGAAATTTATAAGGTCGAGGCCATATAAGAGTTTTTGAACTCAAAGCCTTTGAATGGAGATTGTGGTACAGTGCAGATCGGGAAATTTACCCTTTTCCTCATTGAAGTGCGATCTCGCAGTTGGCATATATAATTTGCAGGGGGTGTGGGGGCACAGGGGGACTTACCCCTCCTGCAAAAATGTAAAGAAATAGGTAGATTTTTTTTTGATCTTCGAGTTTTCAGAAATTATCATATGATATCGACCATATGAATTCTGAGTTTCTGAAAACTCAGTCATCTGACATAGACCCATATATATATATATATATATATATATATATATATATATATATATATATATATATATACATATATAGACACACACACAGATTATACATATATATGTGTGTGTGTACATATATTATAAAATATCATATCTTGCACACTGAAATGAGTCCGATATCTCATTTCACTGAGCAGCTTAAAGTAACACCAAAAGCAGAAATACGTTTACTGCAAACCTGTTGCAACATACATGGATATCTGTAGGAACAGTATATTGCTAAGCCTTACCTACTGACTTGAATCAATGCAGACACTACAGGAAAGTGTACCATGACAGGGTCATGGATATTTCATATATTATCCATGATGGGTGGTTGGTCTTCTTTGGACTCAAGGATGAAATAACACCTCTTACACACCATATGAATTAAAAACAAACAAAACCAACTCTAATATACCTAGTTTACTAGAAAAAATATATATATACATTAGTGGGACACAGCTAACACAAACATAACAGTTTTGCTAAAACTTCAGTATGAATAGTGCAGTCAAAAAGTAACTGCTAAATAGCAAAACAATCATGTGGTTAACAAAAACCTTTCTATTCATATTAACATTAAAAGAACTGCTGTTCACAAATACAAAACAAAAAAAGAAGTTATGTACTTACCCTAATGTTCCATCTGTGTAGCAGATTTTCATTCTACAACTGTTGGGTGCAGATCCAGTCCTCGGATCCAACTCGGTTGTTAACAGCTCATGGCCACCGAAAAGCCCTCGAGCTCCTCCCTTACTCATAATGCACCAGCCCCTAACATACAACAAGAGATCTTGTTTGCTGTTTTACATAAAGTAGAAAGAACCACTATAAAAATACTAACAGAATAAGCCATATCTGGAGTTCAACATGAAGGACAGTGGCGGCCTTACAATCCCTTGTTCTTCCAGAAATCCATTTTGAAAAAAGTTGAGGACTGGTGAGTGGGAAGCTGGGGAAGATTGAAAATAAACAACACAGATGGAATGCTGTAGTAAATATATAACTTCTTTACCTGATGTTGTCAATTTTCATTCATTACTCAACTGTTGGGACAGAGTCCCCAGCTACCTAAAATCCTGGGAGGACTCTGAGGAAGGATATTTCTAAGCACAATTGAGCCAAAGGCTGTTCTTCCCCTCAAGACCAGATCCAGTTTGTAATGAGTGATAAAGGTACGGGGATTGGCCCAGGTTGCGGTCGCACATATGTCGTCCATGGAAGTCCTACACTGAAACAATGACGTGACGTTGCCATGGACCTAGGTGAATTGGCTCTTAACGGTTTTGGTAAGGTTAAACCCAACTTGGAGACAAATGATACGCAATCTGTCAGCCAACTGACTATAAAGTTACTTTTGCAACTGATTTGCCCCAAAACACAAATAATTGATCTGTCTACCTAATTTCATTTTAAGTAAATAAAAACCATAATTATCTGTGAACATCTAATAACTGCAACATATATTCACCTTTGTTTGCAAACTTAGGAAAGAAAACTGGCAGACTTACGAAGGAAAGAAGCGTTGGTACGTAATGTTAGTCAATCCTTATGAAAAAACAAGTAGGGAGGTTTAAGAACAATGCTTGAAGTTCCGAAATTCTTCTAGCAAAGTAACGGCCACTAAAAAAGTTTTCCAGGTCAGGAATTTAAGATCACATTTAGCTGCTAGCTTAAAGGGCAAAAGAATTAAGGCCTGCAGTACCAAATTTAAATCCTATGATGGAGCAGGATCTTTATATGGAGATCTTAGCAGGAGGGTTCCTCTCAAAAAGGCTTTACAAAGCTTACATGAAACCAAAGAATAATTTTCAAATCCAGAATGAAAAATTGAGATTGCTGCCAACTGAATTCGAACAGCTTAGGAGGTAGCTCCCTTGTTAAAAACTGTTGCCAAAAATTCAAGTACACTTTGTACAATGGCTGAGAAGAGGTCAATGTGTTTCTGCTGTGCCAAAACAGGAACCTCTTCCATTTACTTCTGTAAAGTTTTCTTGTAGAAGCCTTATGGGAAGATAAGTATGTGATGGACAGGGGAAGAGAACATTGCTTTTCTGGCTGTCAAAGGAATTGGAGAAACCACACTGTTAGCTTGAAATTTGAGACATCTGGGTGAATCATGCCTGTCGGGTAAGACAGGAGGTCTGGAATCAGATCCATGGTGGGTAAAGAAGGTGAGGTTAAAGGAAGGGGAACCAAATCTGTCGAGGCCAGTAAGGTGCAATGAGTATGACTTTGCTCTTCAACCAGGCAGCTTTCTGCAGGAATATGGGAATTAGGGGAATTGGGGGTAGGCATAGAGAAGACCAGGGGACCAATCATGAAGAAGAGTGTCCCTTGGTGATTCCCCCAGTGGGGGGATAAGGGCAAAGAAGCTGCTGCACTTATTTAGGGGAGATGCAAAAAGACTGCAGCAAGGCTGGCCCCTCTAATGGAAAATCATATCTGTCACTTTCCTGTTAAGAGACCACTCATGAGGTAGTAGAATGGACCTGCTCAGTTTGTTTGCTATCACATTGGACTCCCCTGAAATGTGCACTGCTATCAGAAAGTGGTTGGAAGAAATTACCCATTGCCACACAATGAGGGCTTCTTAACACAAGCGGTAAGACCTGGTTCCCCCTTGTTTGCTGATGCACCAAACTACTGACATGTCTGTCTGGATCGCAACTGTCCCGAAAGGGAGACAGCCTTTGAATGCCTCCAAAGCTAAGAGCACTGCTCTCTTTTCCAGAAAAGTGATGCGTGTGTTGGCCTCTTCGGGGGACCAAGTACCTTGGACCATTATCCTCAGGAAGTGCCCTTCCCACCCAATCTGGGATGCATCTGTGGTCACTATAGTCTTGGACTGAGGGCAAATGAAAGGACAGCCTTGAAGAACCTGATCTAATTGAATCCACCACCAAAGGTATGTCTTACATGCCTAAATGATTCTTATTTGTGCTGACATGCATATGCATTGATAAAGAATCGACCACTGTGTTTCTTGCAGCCATTGATGACTTCTCATATGAAATCTTGCTAGAGGAACTAAAATTATGGCTGCTGACATTGACCCCCAAGGCTTGCAGAATCAACAGAGCTGAAATTTTGGTACAGCAAATTATTTTCCTGCTGTGGAATCTGACCGTCTGTACTCTTGAGAGAGGAAGAGAAGCTGTCACTGATACCACGTTGAACACTGCACCTATGAATTCCAATGTCTGAGTCAGTTGGAATTGAGACTTGTTGTAATTTATGGTTATCCCCAGATGAGAACAAGCCCAGAGTACCTAATCTCTTGCTCTTATTAGTAGATCTTGGTTGGGGTGGTAACGAGCCTGTCATCTAAGTATGGAAACACTTGGAATCCCTGCAGTCTCAAGTGAGCTGCTACCACTGCCATGCATTTGGTGAAAATCCTGGGGGCTGTGGTGAGGCCAAAGGTCAATGCTCTGAACTGACAGTGACTGGCACCTATTCGGAAGTATAAATACCTTTTGGATTGTCCGTTCATTTTTCTGTAATTGTACACATACTGAAGGTCTATTGAGCACATCCAGTCTTCCTTGCCCAAAAAGGGCAAAATGGACTGAAACATGACCATCCGAAACTGTGCATGTCAAACTGACTTGTTCAAGTCGCTGAGATCCAAAACTGGTCTTCAATCCCATGTTTTCTTTGGCATTAAAAAGAATCTTGAGTAAATTCCGGACTCTATCTGGTCTGGTGGGACCTCTTGGATGACTCTTTATTCTAGCAGCTTTAATATTTTTAGTGCTGCTGCATTCTTCTGATTGGGTGGAACATTGGGACATTTGCATACAGATGGGGATGGGAGGGAAAAAGAAATTACATAACCTCTGAAAATAATCCTCTGCACCCGAGTATCTTTTGTTATGTCTAGCCAGGCTCTCTGGTGCAGGGATAATTGACCCCCAATTGCCTCCAGAGGGGGACACTCAGGCCTCCTTTCAGGAGCGCTGAAAGGGTCTATTGGAAAAAGAATGTCTGGACCGGACCCTTGCTTCTGCAGGGACATTGTCGCCCATTTGAGTTCTCCCATCTGCCCTTGAGGGAACTATCCCCACATGGATCTTCGAAAGGACCCTGGGACTTCCTGAACTACATTTTCTGACTACCTTGTTCATTTCTAGAAAAAGATCTTTGAGGTGTTGAAAAACATACCCCCACTGCAGACAATGTCTCTGAATTTTTCAGACCTGGAGAGTGTGTCCTTCACTTTTGGACCAAACAACAAATGGCCGTCAAATGGTGCACTGATGAACGATGACTTGAAGTGCTCCGCAAAAATCACACAAGCGCATCCAAGTATGTCTCCTGATGGAAATGCCTGAACCTGCAGCCCTTGAGGCACCTTCAACTGCATGTGAGATAAGCCTTGTGGAAAATTTTAAACAGACTGAAGGGTAACCAACAGAGGCCACAGAAGACTAAGCCTCAGTAGTAGTGGTCCCCAAAAGGGATTTTGAAAGCTCCTTGGCCAAGTCCCTTTGTAGTCTTGTAAGGTGCATTAACTAATTCAACAACCTAAGAGCGAAGGTCGCTGAAGTATACACATGCTTCACAAATCTGTCCAATGCCCTAGACTCCCTGTTAGGGGGACGGACAGAGGAACTTTGCTCAGCAAGTTCCTTCTTGGTGGCTGCTGCCATAACCATAGCATCTATGGGTACCCCCTTACTCCAGAACCCTCCACCTACAGTTGGAGCCAGAATCCAATCTGGTCTCTTGGGAATTGGCTTAAGTGATTCATGTTCCTTCCACTCCTGCCTAGAGATCAAGTCAATGAGCTCATCAGTGAGAGGAGCAACCCAGGAGGTAGATGGGCCAACTCCAAAGGTTTCCAGGAATATTGATTCATCTGGGGAAGGATTAATGGAGGACCAACCACCTCCCTGCTTAAGGATCTCAAGGATGCCTCTGAATGAGACGTCTTCAGAAGTTGATCTTGGGGACCCTTCTTCATCGAAATCAGTATCCTTGGTGGCTGACTCCTGAGGAGAGTCCAAGCACCTTCTCTTGCACTTCCTCTTCCTAGGGATTTCTTCAGTGGGATGCTCCAGTTAAGTATTAGAATAGATTGTAAACTCCTGCTGGGTGACCTGGAGACTTTAAGCTGGCTGTCTCTGTGGGGTGAAATGATGTGGCTCAAGGAGCAGAGACATCTGAGAAGCTGAGGGAAGATCCAAGGGGGAAGGACCCATCCTTTCTGCTGCAGCAGAGAACATTCTCTTCACTACCTCAAAGGCAGAATGCTCTGGGGAGAAGGAAAACAACAGAGCTGAGAAGCCAGGCTTCTGGCCCATTGTTTCCCTCTGCCCCAAAGGCAATCAACCTGAGGTGGAAGTGGGAGCCAAGATGTCCAATGCCAAGGCTCCGAGGGGCAGAGACAGCTCCGAAAACTTCAAAGTCAACTCCAACACCTCAGATTCGACAGGGGAGCGTCGTCTCCAAGAGTCATCTGGCTCCGACAACATCAGTGATGGCATGCTCACAGACTCCTCCTGATCTGAACCAGATGGATCTGGAAGGCTCTGATCCAGGGGCTCCAAAACAATCGGTCGGATCAGAGAAGGAGATGTTATTGGCAGAGTGGCAGAAGGACAGGCTTCCTGACCAGAAGGGGTAGGAGCCAAAAGAGCTCCCAAATCTTCGCCAAGAGGAAGATCCTCATCATCCTATCCACATCAGCTTCAGTCAGACTTCTGGAAGATCAAGATCAAGAGGAGGTTAAGGATGGTGGCTTTGAATGTCGAAGTTCCAAGAAAGGAGATGGAACTTTGGAAGGTACTGGGTCAACAGTAGGAGAGGACCCAGTCCTAGATAAGGCTGTCAGATCCAAAGCGCTTGGATCTGAAGAGGAAGGTGTCAGATCCAATACTAAAACCATAGAAGCTGTCTTCGGATTCGATTTGTGTTTTTTCTTAGGAGTCTCCAAGGAAGGAGGAGTCGATGAACCTGACAATTTAGGAGATTTGGTAAAAGTTTCCTTAGTCTTGGATATGGAGGGTTGAGCTGCAGCAAAAGCTTCAGAAAATGATGTAGGGAGTAACCCTTTTAATATCAACTTATTCTTTTGATCAGCAATAGCCCGTGGATTACATTTTTGAAATATTTGGCAGTTAACTTTAATATGACCCAGGCTCAAAGAATAAATGCATGGAGTATGCACATATGGCAATGGCAACATATGCCCACACTTCTGACATTTCTTAAATCCCCAAGGGCCTTTTCTGATATCCTGAAATATATAGATTTACAGAAAAAGGAAAAGAAAATCTCTCTTTTTTTTCTTTTAAGACAGTGAGGGCGAAAAAAAGGGAAAGAAGTGTCAACAATGGTACTTAGAATACACAAAACTGTGTAGAAATTTGAAAATGGGTAATGATGAATACCAACAATGTTAAGAAGATTACACCTAGTGTAAGAAAAGGGAGTATGTATAAAGTATTTAGGAAGTTAAATACAGAAAAAATGTATCTTTTCAGAAATATTGCTTGAGAGCTGAAGGCGACTACATCTGATTCGCAAAAGCAGCAAATGAGATCTGAGGTATGTTAGGGGCTGGTGCATTATGGGTAAGGGAAGACCTCGAGAGCTCTTTGGTGGCCACAAGCTAATGTAACAGCAGAGTCGGATCAGATCCGAACCCAACAGTTGAGGGATGAATGAAAACTGACATCAAATCAAGTATTTTAATTTAGGGAGATCTTGTGCTGCTTCTCTTGACTGAATGTCTTCTGTTTGTTTAGTGAGATCAAATTATCTTCTTCTGGTGAAAGATGAAAGTTCAAGCTTGAGGCCGATTTGATGCTGTGGCTGTTTTACTACCCTGTGTTTCACGATGGCAGACAGAATGGGGGAAGAATGAAGAGAATGTGGTTTTTGAAGAGGTAAAAGAAAGCAAGGTTAAGATAAAGTCAGCGGCCTGACCTGAAAATGTTGATAATGCTTAACTCAAAAGACGTCAGTACTACAGTAAAAGGATACACACATGAAAGGCACTTGTCGGGGCCGTCATTTGGATACACTACATGTTTAGATGCAAGTGAAGTTGAGTATGATTTATTTTATTTATTTGCTTGAGCAATATGATGCCATGTTTACACTAAAGTAAAAAACACAAAGTATGCGACAAAGATAACTGAAAGAAAAGGACAGCTGTTTTTTATTGCTAATGATCAGTTATACTGAAACATAAAATGACAAGAAAAAAAACTGAGATTGCCTGGAGAACCAGAAGGTCAGGAAGAGGTAAAACTGCTTGGATTTTTGTTGGCATAAAGGGAGATACTGGAAACTAAGAAAGCTGTCATTCCTAGATGAGCCGAAGTATGGGTAGCCAGGGATGATACTGGTTCATTTTGTGACTTGGTATGAAAAGGAGCAAGTTTTAAGGGAATTGTGGCAACTAGGAAAGAGATGTACTGTGGAAGGGCACCCAGTACTTGTGATGATTTTTCCGAGGTCTCTTAGCAATACAGATTATAAGATAATGAGGCAATAACATAATTTGGGTCTCCTACACATGACCGAAATTCCACAAAGCCGATTCCCATATGGCCGAGACTATACGATCGACTTTTGGAATTTCGATCATGCAGAACAGGCATCTCCATATAGTGCGGAATGGGAAGATTTCCATCTTCCCCACTGTAGTGCGAGTTCGGACTTGGTATATTTAAATTGCAGGGGGTGTGGGGGGTGCAGGGGGGCTTGCCCCCTGCTAGCAATGTGGAGGTAAGTTTTTTTTTTTTTTTTAATGATGTTCGAAATTCCAAAAGTCGACCATGTGGTCTCGGCCATATGGGAATCGGCTTTTTGGAATTTCGATCATCTACAGTAGACCCCATAATTTATAATACAGAAATTTAAATGCAGACCGATATTCCTGGTGGTTTCTTCTGACAGCATGCAGAAGTTTACTACTGCAAAATCGATGAATAAACTGCATGAACTGTTGCAATTACTTGATAACGAGAAAGAAGAAAAGGAATAGCTTAGCTCTTCTAAAGGGACAGTCTCACCAAAATATAGGTTCATAGGTGTGTACTAGGCCAATGGCCCTGGAGCCTTTACAAGCCTAGCCCATAGGATTACCCTGGCAACATGCCACCCAACCTTAGTTCCCAGTGCCTCTGTCAAAGAGCGCCACTGGAGTGATCCCCAGGGTGAATTTTCTATTTCCCATCTACTCATCAAGATTTCTCCTGAAGACGGACAGTGAGGTGCTCTGCTTCACATGTATGGGAAGTCTATTCCAGAGCATTGGCAGTCTCTTGGTTATTAACCTGTCCCTCCAGCATGTTCTGTTGATTGTGGTAATGAGGTTGAGGTTTCTGGAGCATGTGGTGCGGAGGGATTGGGATTTCTTTAGATGTAGCATTTCTAACAAAGCTGGGTCAGACAAGGCTTTGTAAGTCAAGCAGAGATTGCCTCTAAGTAGGCGATATGAGACAGAGAACAGTTGGAGTTTTCCCTATAGGACAAGTGTTTAAGGTCTAGGATTCTCTTTGTGAGGTACTTTTGTGGCCTCTCCAGTTGCTGCAGGTGTCCAGTGCAGTACATGCCAAATGGGGCATTATACTCGATGACTGGTCTAATGAGGGAAGAGTAGAGGGAGACAATGACCTATTTCTTTCTAGATGCAAAATCCTTTGCAATGAGATGTGCCACAGAGAAGGCCTTTCTGACCACAGTGGCAATGTGGTGGTCAAAAGAGAGGTTGCTGTCAACCTGTGTTCCCAGATCTCTTATAACGCCTTCTGTGTTCAGTGGACTACCATCGATGTAGAGATTCAAGGGAACTGGGTTTTTCCCCAAGGGGGATGGCAGCACATTTTTTGGCACTGACCTTAAGGCCATGGTTCTGACACCAGTCGGTCTCAGTGAGGCCTTTCTGTAGGATGCCAACATCACTTGGGGAGTTAATAGCAGCTCTGAACTTGCAATCATCTGCGAACTTTGTCAGCCAGAGTCGCTTCGTGTTGGCCTGGACTTCAGAGAAGTAGATACCAAACAGGAGAGGACCCAGGACCGAACCCTGTGGGACTCCACTCGTGACTGGTCTGCAGTCTGACTTGAAGTCAGCTACTTTCACACTGTGGGTTCTATCTGTGAGCCAGTTTGCAAATCCACCTAGTGATATAGGAGTTGATGCCTAGCTTTGTGAGTTTTTCTATGATTCCTGAGTGGGGAATGGTATCAAAGGCCTTGGCCAGATCAAGGTAGGCTGTATGAACAACCTTGCCTTCATCCACAGCTCTGGTGACCGACTCAAAGAAGTCGACCATGTTGAGCAGGCAGGCATGACCTTGCCTTCACAAAACCAAACTGTGTGGGATCCAGAGTTTGCAGATTCCCTATATCCTTGTTTATTAGGTCCATGATGATGCGTTCCATAGCTTTGCATATCAGACTCGTCAGGCTAATGGGGCGATAGTTCCCAGGGTCTGAAGTTGCTCCTCCTTTTGTGGACAGGGATGACTGTAGCAGTGTGCCATTTGGTAGGGACAAAGCCTGAGGTGAGGCTGTGATTGAACAGGGCACACAGGTGAGGTGTCAATTCACTTTGTAGTTCATGTAGAACACAGCCAGGGATATTGTCAGGTCCCATAGAAGCTGTATTCTTGGCCTTGGACAGTGCTGTTTTAATCTGTGCAGCAGTAATACTGGGTGCCTGGCAAACTACTGGTACTTTGACTGGTCCTTTGGGGGGGGGGGGTAAAGCTGGCACTGAATCTGTCAGCCAGTATATTGGCAATATCTGTTGGCTCAGTATAGCAGGTACCATTGTGCAGTAGCTCAGGGCAAATCTGAGTATTGCTGTGGAGATTCTTTACATAACTAGATAAGGCCTTGTTGTTGCCTTTACTATCTGCTGCAATTCTGTTTTCAGAGCTAGCTTTAGAGGATTTGATGAGGGATCTCAACTTTTTGCTGATGCTGGTAAGGGAGTTTTTCCAGTCTTGGGACTTAACATATTCCGCATCAGTTTCCGCCTCCTGTTGTAGAGTTTGTTTATGGCAGGGGACCACCAGATTGGCTTCCTCTTTTTGGAGGAGAGCGTCTTGGTTCTATTGGGTATGGCGAGATCCATGCATTTCTGTGTGTGTTCATACAGTGCCACTGGTGTATGATTCGGTGGTCATGTAACTATTCTCCATTTGCATGGGTGCCGTGAAGTTAGCCACCTCTGTTTTTAGGAGCCCAAAGTTAGCTTTGGAGAAGTTTTTCATGGTGGTTACCTTTGCGGTTGTGGGGATGTGGATTTCCAAGGTGATTAGTTTGTGGTTGGATCTAACAAGGGAGTAGTTGACTATTGATGTACAGCAACGGTCGCCCATGTTAATGACCAGGTCAAGAATGTTGCTACCTCTAGTGGAGGTAAGAACGAGTTGGTCCATGGCATTGGAATTAATAAATTCCAGGAAACGTTGGGCAAGTGTATTGGTACATGAGTAGATTTCACAGTTAATGGAGGGCAGTTGAAGTTGCCCAGTATTAGAGTGTTAGATTGGACCCTAATACTCTCCAGGGTGCTTAAGAACGTGGAGTGCGAGTCTTGGGACATGGTTGGGGACCTATAGCAGGCTATGACCTGAATCGGTGTCTTACCCAATGTTAGCTGCACCTGATGTATCTCAAATGCGTTATGTTGGGCTACCAGGCTAGAGGTGTGCACATTTTTTTTATGAATATGGAAACACCACTGCCTTTGGCACTTCGGTCCAGGTTCTGGGGCTGAAAGATGTGGAATGAGTTATAGCCTGGTAGTGCAGGGGTGCTTTCACCTTGAACCAGGTCTCTGTTGCAGCACAAATGTCGATGTTCTCCATTTTAAGGAGTGTTTCAAGCGAATGCATTTTGAGATTTAACTTCTAGCGTTGAGCAGCATGACCCTCAGATTGCATTTTTCTGTAGCTGTTATGGTGGTAATTTGGTCTTTGGAACACCGCCTAAAAAAGGCACTACAGGGGTGGCAAGAGCCTTGGCTAGTATCCGGAAGCCCAGGGGAGAGAGATGCAGGCCATCTCTGGCAAAGCATCCAGGTCTGTTAATCATGTCATCCCAAGCAGACAGATACTGGATCCCCTTAGAATGACATCAGAAACTTAGCCAATTGTTGAAATTAATCATTTTCTGCTTGTACTGTGGTATCATTCTAGGTGATGGTAGGATGCTGCTCAGGGCTATGGTCATACCCGCCTGGGCTACATAATCTGAGAGCTCCTCCATGTCTCTTTTCATGTAGTCCAGGAAGGTACATCTCAGGTCATTCACACTCACATGTACAATGACAGAGTCATACTTGTACCTATTGTTGTGGGATCTGAGTGCATGCGTTATGCGGCAGATCCTGGCGCCTAACAGGCAGCTGACTGTTACTTTCTCCTTATTCAACCTAGTGAGTGGGACATCAGTGTGCCACACTATTGAGTCACCTATGACTAGTGTGTTGGGCATGCTGTTTTGCCTTAGGGGCTTTGGTTGAGTGGCACACCGTTTAGGAGAGTTATGTGCCTCTTGATTACTGTTGTGTTGTGGTGGTCGAGTGCGCTTCTGCCTTGGAGATCTCTGCTGTTTTGGTAGATTTTTGCTGAGAGCCTCCACAAAGGTGGGTGTGTGGTTTGTGTTTTTATGTGAAGGCAGTGCTGGTGTGTATTCTGGAGGGCTGTGTGTTCCATGTGGTGTGGTGCAAGTATTGACCTTCTCCTATGGACCAGCTATTCCTGTCTTGGCTGGAGAGTGTGTGGCTTCCAATTGGGATATACAAGTGCATCTCTCACAAGTCTGAGTGTTGCAAGTATGGAAGTTATGGGCAACCAGGAAGAACAGAGTAAGAAAAACAGAACAGAGAGAGAGAATACTCATTTACTGGTAAGCGCTGGACAGAGAGGTCATACTGATCTACTTGACCAAATTGCTGGCCAACATTCAGTATACAATCCCTGAGAAAGAGACCACATTATTAAAAATAAACCACTACTATTAATTCCAAACAGTATAGACACATATGCAGTCAATTTAATAAAAAGGTGCTATGTTAGAAATTGAAAAGGGATGTCAGGTTCATAATATATTCCCTTCAATGTGAACTGTAATAGTTTTTTTAAATGTTTGTAGAATACAGGAAGGGAAAATAAGAGACGGTGGCTGCCATTAGCCAAGATAAAGTTATAGTTGTAAATATGTTTTTCATTTTACATAGAGTAACGCTATCCTGGAGTTGAGGGAAAGATGCCACTGTGGACAATCCTGGGCACATGAGAAGACAATATGCACAAAGCTTTCTTGGCACTAGCTTAAATGGATACTGCCAGTCCAAAAGGGAGCAAATTCAATGGGGAGAGAGCTGGTCCTCAAGTAAAAAATAGTCTGCCAGCTCTTGTCTCCCACTTTTTATTTTAATTTCTCCAAACCTTTTCGGTTTCTAATACCATGACGGGAATATGATTAAAGATCATGAAATTAGTACTACTTCACTCTTTGATGTCAGCCAAAACTGCTCTTTGCAGCACCCGCAACTGTGCCCAGTAATGACTCCTCCTGCAATTTGTATGGAGTTACATGTATTGGTAACATTTAAATAGGACTGTAGACTCTTTTTTTATAAGACCCGTTGCTCCTACTACTATTGGAACTATCTGGGTATCTTTCTTTTACATTGCTTTGTTTTGTGCTTGCAAATCCTGATATTTTATGATTTTGTCTCTCTCTGTATTCAGGACACTGTAGTCACTGGGTGTGGCGATTTCAATGATCGATGCTACTTTTGTCTTCTTTTCCTGGACCACTATATCTGGTTTTCTAGCACCTATCTTTTGAACTGTTGGTAATGTGTGATCCTATGTGATGTTGACCATCATTTTCTATGATGTTTTGTGGCTCATACTTCGTGTTTTTTAGCCACTTCAGTACCATAATGTTTGCACAATCCCTAGTGCAATAGTCTCACCACATTATTATGCCTTTCAGTATACAGTCCTTCTGCCATTAATATGTCTCAACCAGTAACGAGGTGTGCAACTGGTTCCAATTCTGTTTCACAAAACCTACATTTGCCCGTTTCTCCCTCATGTTCAATGGACTTTGTAAACCAACGTGTATGTAAGCCCACTATCTTGGGCTGCCAGTATTAGCCTTTCATCACTTGGTTTAAATTCACCTCTCCTTAACCATTCCTGTGTTCGTTCCTAATCAATATGAGGTTCTTCCAGAAGTTTTCTATACTTGCAACTATATTTATGCTTTTTCCACATTTCTTGCCTTCTCATCTGGTCCTTCACCTTATATACTTTCTTTTGTTTTTTTGGCACATTCAGTTGCTGCCTCAGTTTTATCTGCTTGTGGTTTGAGTTCCATTCTTGCTTGATGCTGATATGCTTCTGCTAATCTAAGCAGGGAAGTCATCTTAGATTTATTCTCCTCATGTTTTAAAACTTTCAGTATGTTTGGCTCTTGTGAGGTCAGAAGATATATGTGTGGAGTCCCACAACATATAATCAATTTCAAGGAGGCCCATCCCTCCTTCAGAAAGGGGAATATATAATCTTGGTATGCACTAATTTTTATAAATCATTTGGTAAGCATGAAGCATTCTCCTTGTTTTCTTATCTAATCTATCCAGCACATTTTGAGGCAAGTCAATCACTCCAAAACTAAGTCAGGACAGGAAGAGCAAATTGGTTTATAGCTTGGATTTTGTTCCTAGATATCAAAGCTGTTTTCAGGATTAATTTAAGTCTTCTGAAGTACTCCTTACTAAATTTCTTTGCATTTGTTCATGTTTCACTGTTGATCCTTCATCAATTCCCAAATATTTATACACTCCCCTATTGCTCAAGTTCTTTTATATCACATGCTTGTCTCAAACTGTTGTTTTTTTGGTGCTGCAGTATTCCTGCTTTAAAGGTTGCTTATATCATAGAAAAAGTTTTGACAACCTGCAGCTGTGCTTTCAGTTCTTCATCTGATGAGCTATACAGTTTAAAATCATCGACAAAGAGATGAGAAGTCTTTGCACTTTGTTGTTTTCTAGGAGCCAAATTATAGCCATGACCTAAGCAGTTAGGCAGACAGCTTAATGGATTAAGTGCAAGGCAGAATAGCAACAGTGACAGAGAGTCACCTTGGAATATCCCCCTTTGGATTTTTATCTCTGGAATAATAAGTTCTCCTTTATCATAGCTTAATTGCAAAGTGGTCTGCCACTGTTTCAGGGTCACTGTAATGTAATTGATCAGTGTAGGGTGTATCTTATACATTTTTAAGCACTCTTTTATCCATGAATGTGGGATACTATCAAACACTTTTCTGTAGTCAATCCAGGCCATATTTAAATTCTTCCCCTTTTTAAAGTTCTCCACTAAGACTTTATTTAACAAATGAGCTTTTGTTCCTTATGACTTTCTTTTATTGCCTTTTGTTCTGTTGACATAATTGAGTTTTCTTTTAAATGACTATAAACTCTGTCAGCATCAATTCCAGTGTAAAGTTTATATGTCGTCGGAAGGCAAGTTATTGGGCTATAATTTTTAGGTAGCTTGCAGGTTCACTCTTAAGTAGGAGCATTATTTTTCCTGTTGTTAGCCAGACTGGGTGTCTGTTTGGGGTGCGCATATAAATAATTCTTACTCATGGCCAAATCTTCGTGCAAAGATGTTAATACTTTTAACCGGAAGTTAGGTACTGCATCTGGGTCTGGGATTTTCCAGTAGAGGCTTTTCTTAACTTTGTTTCAATCTCTCTGGTTGTTAATTCATCCCATTTCCTATCCTGTACCTTTAAACTTCTTATTCTTTATTTTACTTCTTCTATCCATTTAGCATCTTTGTTATATTCCACAGGATCTTCATAGATACTTCACCAAAATTAATTTCTTTTTTTTGGTGGTCTTTCAATTCCTTTTACCTTATTTCCCAATTCTCTGTAAAACTTTTTTGGGTCATCAATAAAGTGCTTATTTTGTACTTTTCCTTTATATTTGTCTACATATCTTGTAAGTTTTTCCACCTGTGCTGAGATTTTTAGTTTATATGGGTTAGTGCATGATAGAACCTAATGTGTTCTAATCCGCCACATTGCTTTTATCATGTCTATCTTTCTGAGTATTTTTGTTGATCTGTTCCCCCTTCTATACTCTTCTAATAGTGATACTTCTTGTCTTAGTTGCTTTATAGTTTTCTCTATTCGATTTCTCCCCTTTCTCTCCTTCACTACTTTCTGTTCTTTTGGTAGAACTTTATCAGTTATTAATTTAGCTGCACAGTAATATAGCCTGTTTACTTCTGTTATAGCGCATTAATCTCTGTGGACAGTTCTAATTACTGTGTTGATTTGTTTTATCAAACTTCTGACTTTTTGGATTTTATTGACCTAATGCAGTCTATTTCTTTCATTGATCTTAATACGTCTATCTCTATTAAGTCAAGCAACTCTTCTCTTAGCTCTGTTTCTTCTACACTGAGGGCACATTTTTTTGTTTTCCATTTCCTCTGGGCATTCTGTAGAATGTTCTATTACATCTTCCCGTGGCACATTCTCTTAAATTTCATCCTGTGCCCTCCATTGCTCTGTCATATGAGAACTCACTGGCCTATCACTCCTCAACATTAACTACGTCAGAGTTTCCACAGTTTCCTGTTCCTTCCCTTGCTGTACAGCTTCAAGTGGATGTTTATACTGGTTTTCTGTAAAAGGCTCCAAAATATCTTCCTATGGCACCTGACCAATGACTTCCCATTCCACTGATTCCCCCCTAATTTGGAGTTCCATTGCTCTGTCCTGTTGTGCTGCTTAATGAGTTAGATTTGTACACTGAATCTTTCACTTTGGAGGTACTTTATGACCTCAGTTTCTATTTAACGACTCCATTACTGATCTCTTTTTCTACTTTTCCTTATTTTTTTTTGTATGGTAAAGCTTTCCATGTCTGGATTCCTTTGCCTGTACTTCTCTTCAAATATCTTTGGTGCTGCTCTTTTTGTTTTGATTAGTTTTGCTTTCTCCTTTCCATAGATATTACACCATATTAAACAACGTTTTCATTCCCATGTCCATATTTCTTCTTCAGATGTCTCCTGATCTTCCTGCTTCTCCTTACTTTGGGGACTGAGGGAAAGATGCCACTGTGGGCAATCCTGGGCACATGAGAAGACAATATGCAGAAAGCTTTCTTGGCACTAGCTTAAATGGATACTGCCAGTCCAGGAGGGAGTAAATTCAGTGGGGAGAGAGCCTCATGGTCCTCATGTGAAAAATGGGCTACCAGCTCTCGTCTTCCCCACCTCCAAGGTGGAACAAATAGGATGATAAGTTCTTGCGCCGGTCATGAAACAAACAGACTCATGGCTCTCGCCCTGCCTGTGGAAAGAATGTACTGTCTCTTCTCCCAGAGGAAGTACGGTATTGATACTGGGTGGATTGTGGGGGGGGTGATGACACTTAGAAGGTTTTAGCATTTTAGACACTGAACACAGGAAGTTTCTTGAGTACAATATGAACTGCACAACTGGAAAAAAAAAAGAAAAAACAAACAGTTCAGGATGATTGGGCTCTCCAAAGCTGGCATATGGTGACATGCCAGGTACCAGTTAAGAGGTTTGTATACCCTTGAATACAAGGGGACAGGGGACCAGAGAAAATTCAGAAATTTGCCAGGCTACAGATATCAGAAGAATTCCCACACATCTACAACAGACAGCCTCCAAAATCAGTCTATTTTTATAAATAATTTTTCTAAATGATGACAATTGTACTTTGAAGGACAAAGAAACAACAAATCAGTTGTTAACCCTTACCGAATGGTGAAGTCAAGCAATTCTTGTGCTCCTTGTGGGTCGAGGAGATGGATGGTGTAAAGTCTCTCAAGACTCTGTCTAAGGAACTGCTGCGAGGAATCTTCCACTGGTGCAAGAGTAGAATAATCGGACATGGCTGCCATCTTTCTGCCTGGAAGCTGAGGAAAAACAAATACAAGGATATCGTGTTACTATCCCTTAAATTTGTGCTGCTTACTGTTAAATGACACCAGGATCATGTAGTACTAAAACTTAAAACCAGTTTACAGACAGGGATAACAGCAAGGTATGGAATCTGAAATGGTCTCTAAATAGAGTGAAATAATTAGGTCAGTGCATACACACTAGTGATCTTTAGCAGTAGAGCTCAGTCTGATATCTTCTCATAAAATGTATGATTTTTGTGCCCCAGAATAACCTGTGGTCTCAAGATTAAACAAATCAGTAGTCACTAGCCAAAAGGAAATAGTCATGTGGGGATGGTATCCATTGGTGGGAGGAAAAAACAATGTGTTACAAATCATTATGGAACTCATAAATGGAGAGATTGGGAACCTCCAAACACTTGACCCCACACAGTTCGGCTTCGTCAAGGGCAGATCATGTCTCCTGAACCTGGTGGATTTCTTTGAGACAGTTACTCAGGCTATGGATAAGGGAAAGGAGGTACACACGGCTTACCTTGACCTTGGTAAAGCATTTGACACCATTCCCCATTCGGGTATTATTGATAAACTCACCAACCTGGGGATAAACCCTTACGTCACAAGATGGATCGCAAACTGGCTCTCAGACAGATCCCACAAAGTAAGAAGAGCGGGATCTATGTCCGAATCCAGACCAGTAATGAGCGGTGTGCCTCAGGGCTCTGTCCTGGGGCCCCTCCTGTTTGGCATATACTTCTCAGAAGTACAGGCAAGCACTGAAGGGCTGTTGCTGACCAAGTTTGCAGACGACTGCAAACTGGGTGCTATAACAGAGTCTCCGGCCGACATGGATATCCTCCAGAAGGGCCTTAACGAGACTGATGCATGGTGTCAAAGTCATGGTCTCAAGCTAAATGCTAAAAAATGCGTAGTAATCCCCTTTGGAAAAAACAGAGTACCCACGAAGTATCACATAGGAGATAGCCCCCTGAAATCTGAAGTAGTAATAAGGGATCTAGGGACCCAAGTAGATAGTCAGCTTTCCTTTGATAACCATGTTGCCAAAGTGGTTAGAAAATCCTTCTATGTGACCCATATGATCACGAAAGGGTTCGCATCAAGATCTAAGGATGTAGTGGTGCCCCTCTACACTTCCCTCATCAGACCCATTATTGAGTACAATGCACCAATTGGAATGTACCTGGCTAGGCATCTCCAGCAGCTGGAGAGACCACAGAGGTACCTCACTAAGAGGATTACTGGCCTCAAACAGTTGCCCTATGCAGCATGATTGAAAAGACTAAGGCTTTTCTCTGTTGCATACCGCCTTCTCAGAGGCGATCTGTGTCTAACATACAGAGCCATGTCCAACCCAGAACTGTTGAACATGCTCCATCTTAGCAAAACCAAATCCACTCGAGCTACACACTCTAGAGCTATAAACCTCAGCACAACAATGAATAGAACATGCTGGAGGGATAGATTCCCTTCGCAAAGACTTCCCTTACTATGGAACAAGGTCCCAATCTACATAAGACAGAGCCCCTCACTATCACTCTTCAAGAGGAACCTTGACGAGTGGATGGGTAACAAAGTTCACACCAGGGATCATACCAACAGCTCTACTAGATAGGGGCCAAGGGTACTAGCTGCTAGATCAAGGGCCTAGGGAACTAACCAAAGGGGTGGTGAATACCGCACAATGTGGCTGGGCTAATATATGCCTTTGGGCAGATAGCCCAGTATCTACCTATGAACCTATGTTACTTCCTCCAATAATTCTTTGACCTTTTAGATTTCTTAAAGCTTCATTTCTCAGTTAAATTCTGGTTATGACTTTGTCTGGAGGAACAATTACAGTTTTACTTCAATGAAATACAATGCCTCCAAAAGTAAGCGGATAAGCGGACACAAGTGGTAAACAATCTGATATAACAGAATTAAAAATGAGCACCACGTTGAAAGCACACCTGTCTAAAATGTGATGCATTTACTAATATCAAAGATCAGATGCACTGTTACTTTAAAAAAATAAAATGACTGCAGAGAATGTTGAGTTCATATATTCATTGATAGAAAACAATGCCACATGACCGCTGCCATTTATTTTAGCCAATTATACTAGTTTAAAGATACGCTTGAGAACTGCATATACCTGCTTTCCTTTCACCGTCACTGTAAGTAAGGGGTTATACAACTAATGCAGCTAAAATAAAAAAAATAAAATAAAATCACACACTAAGGGATTCACATTGGATAATTTGGTAAAACTCTGTCTGCATACCACACAAAATGACACTGTTAAGCAGGAATAACCATAAATTATCAACAAAAAGAGTGATTCCCCGAGTTGGTACTCACCTCAGTCTCAATCTCTTTAGGACCTTAAAAGTTGGGAATAATTCCTTTTTCTATTTTTTAATTTCCCTAAGTCTTTTGGGTTTCTAATACCACGATGGGAATGGACCCCATTCCCAAGTTAGAGTATGATTAAAGTTCATAAAAATTAGTATTGTTTCAATCTTTGATGTTAGCCAGAAGTGCTCTTCACAGCACCCACAATGTGCCCAGTAATGACTCCTGCAATTCGTACTGATTTACATGTATCAGTAGCATATCAAAGTACGATTATAAATTCTTTTTTATAAGACCAACTGCTCCTACTACTATTAGAACTGTTTGTGTATCCTTCTTCCACACTGCCCTCATTTCTGCTTGCAGATCCTAGCATTCTATGACTTTGTGTCTCTCTGAACATACAAAACTGTAGTCAATGGGTGTAGCAATTTCAATGATCAATGCTACTTTTGTCTTCTTTTCATGGACTACTATTATCTGGTCTTCTCGCATCTATTTTTTGAACTGTTGGCAAAAATGATCCCATGTGATATAAACATCATTTTGTATAATATTTTGTGGCTCATGTTTCCACTGTTTTTCAGCTTCTTCAATATTATGTTTGCACAATCCCCAATGCAACAGTCTTGTCACATTATTATGCTTTTCAGTATACAGTCCTTCTGCCATAGTATATCACAACCAGCAACAAGATGTGCAACTGTTTCCAATTCTATTTTACAAGACCTACATTTGTCTGTTTCTCCCACATGTTCACTGGACTTTGTAAACCAACATGTAGGTCGACCACTATCCTAGGGCGCCAATATTAACCTTTGATCATTTGGTTTAAATTCACCTCTCCTTAACCATTCCTACATTCGATCCTGATCGACAAGAGGTTGTTCCAAGAGAGTTGCCTACACTTGCAACTACATTTTATGCATCTTCCACATTTCTTGTCTTTTTGTCTGATCCTTCACCTTATATTCTTCTTTTGTTTTTTTAGCACATTCAGGTGCTGCCTGATTTTTATATGCTTCTGGTTTGATTTCCTTTCCCGCTTGATGCCGATATGCTTCTGCTAAACTAGGCAGGAAAGCCATCTTAGACTAATTCTCCTCATGTTTCAAAACTTTCACTAAGTTTGGGTCTTGTTAGGTCAACAGATATGTATGCAGTCCCATGTCCCACGACTGCAGTTCTATACATGTAATCAATTTCGAGGAGGCCCATATCTTCTTCAGGATGGGGAATATACAGTCTTGGTATGCTCTGATTTCTATAAATCATTTGATGAGTATGAATCATCCTTCCTGTTTTCCTGTCCAACCTAACACCTTTTGGGGCCAGTCAGTCACTCCAAAACTGTAAGTTAGGGCAGGAGGAGCAAATTGGTTTATAGCTTGGACTTTATTCCTAAATGTCCTGTTTTCAGTATTAGAGTTTTCTAAAATATTCCTTGCTGTTGCTTGTCTTGTTTCCCATTAAAGATGAACAGTCGAGGCAGTTCATTTATATGCTTTATTACAAAGAAACACATTAGGACGGACAGCAGCAGTACAAAATATAAATGAACTAATTGACAGACTACACAGACATACATGGTTACATCTCAATTGCTTACTACAAAATGACAGTCAAGCTTGCATGTGCTCAGTATTTATGCACTTGTGCAAGCACCTAGACAGCTTCTTAAAGGTATACATACATATTGATCTACATCCTCCCTATTTAACAAATTGTCCACAATATACTGACGTTTGAAAAGAAATAAGCAATGGTACACACAAAAAAGAAATAAACACAACATTCATGTCCAAGTTGCCATGTATCTTGAACATGGTCTGGAAATGCGACCTGATGTAGTGATATAGCAATCAGAACTGGGTTTATCAACAGGGACTGTCATTGGTGAACAACTTGCTTCAGGAGTTTCAGGATTCTTCCCCGGAAAAGGGATATTTACTGAAACATCCTCTGGAACTGGAACACTGGATAACTCATTCTGAGATACAGAGTCTATCTTGCAGGTATAATACTGCAATTCAGGATCAGACACTGGGATCAAACGTTTCTGATTCTGCCTAAATTCTGCTCTTTGTGATTCCACAATGTACAATCTCGGCTCTGGACACACACTTTTCATGGCACCAATCTGACTGAAATCTTTAGACTTCTGCATTCTCACTATCTCCCCTTCTCGTAATGGACTGAGCGGTTTGCTGATCCTATAATAGGACTTCTGGAATAAGCACTTCTTTAACAGATTGGCTTTCACTGATTTGTTGTTCCTTGACACATGGAACCAATAACAAACTACTAATTGGTAGTGTGGTTCTGGTTTGTCTCAACAGAAGTCTCTGTGCAGGTGAATCAAGATGTTTATTATCAGGGACACATCTGAGATTCAAGAAAACATCACTATTGTCTTGTTTTGACTTCTTTAATAATTAATTGTTTCGCACTTCAAACCACATGTTCTGCCAAACCATTTGACTGCGGGCACTCAAGGCTGCTCATGACATGAATAAAGTCCCACTCATCAGCAAATCTTTTGAACTGCTGGTTTGTAAACTGTGTACCATTGTCAGAAATAATTTTGTGTGGACTTGACCACAGTAGTCCAGGAATCTTGTTTAGCTGAAGTAGTTCTTTCTGTTGATGTGGCTTTGTACTACTACATACAGAACAATATGAAAGTACTCTTTCAATGTCCTTTGACACAGAAGGCCAAAATACTAGTCCTCTCATCCTTCTTTTGGTAGAATCTGTTCCTGGGTGGCCACAATGCAAGATGATAATATAGTCTAGTTGTAAGGATTTTAGAACAATCACTTTTGGACCTTTCATGAGAATACCACTGTCAAACAAAATCTCATCTCTGTAAGGAAAATAAGGTTGCACTTCTACTGATAAGCAAGATTGCTTTGAAGGCCAACCTCAACAGATAAAGCGGTTAAGCTTCTGAAATATTGGATCTGAGGCTGTATGACTTCTAAGCTCATCAAGAAACGTGGAAGAAAAATTTCTCACTTCCATGACTTCAAAATCAAGTTTCTCATTCTCATGCTGTTCAGTGGTATTTCTGGGCGATCTGGATAAAGTATCAGCAAGATAAAGAAATTTACCTTTTGTGTAGATAAAACTGAAATTATACTTTTGCAATTTCAAAATCATGCATTGCAATCTGGCAGGAGCTGTATGCATAGGCTTTCTCAAAATAGTGACTACAGGCTGGTGATCTGTTTCAATCTGGATAGGTCTACCATAAATATAATCATGGAATTTCGAACATGCACACACAATTGCCAAGAGTTCCTTCTCAATCTGCGCATACTACATTTCAATGTGGGTTACAATTCTGGCCGCATAAGCTACTGGTCCACCCTCTTGAAGAATGACTGCACCAAGACCAAACTTCAAAGCATCACAAGAAAGAGTAACTGGTCTGTGAACACCATAGTATTGGAGAGTTGGTATACTGGCAATCCTCTGTTTCAGGACATCGAATGCTCTTTGGTAGTGTTCTAACCATGACTGGGATACATCTCTGTGTGTCATCTCTCTATGCGGCGCTGAAAGTTGGCTTAAGTCTGGAATGAACTTACCCAGGTAGTTAACCACACCAAGGAAATGTTTTAGGACTTTGATCCACGAGATTTGAATGATAGAATGATACCATAGGACGAGCAGAAAATGATTGACTTCAACAATTGGCTAAGTTTCTGGTGTCATTCTAAGAGGATCCAGTATCTGTCTTCCTGGGACGACATGATCGACAAACCACGATGCTTTGCCAGACATGGCCTGAATCTGCCACCCCTGGGATTCTGGGTACTGGCTAAGGCTCTTGCTACCCCTATAGTGCCTTTTTTAGGCAGTGTTCCAAAGACCAAAACTCGACAGTAACAGCTACAAACAAATGCAATCTGAGGGTCATGCTGCTCAATGCTAGCAGTCTAAACCTCAAGATGCACTCACTCGAAGCTCTCCTCAAAATGGAGAATGTAGATATCTGTGCTGTAATGGAGACCTGGTTTAAAAGAGACAGAAAGCACCCCCTGCACTCCCAGGCTATAACTCATTCCATACCTTTCGGCCCAGAATACGTCCGGAAGCTCCAAAGGTGTTGGTGTCTCCATATTCTTAAAGGATATGCAAATCTCAAGACTGGTAGCCCAGCATAATGCATCAGAGATACTTCAGGTATAACTAACACTAGGTAAGACGGTGATACAAGTCATAGCCTGCTACAGAACCCCAAACATGTCTCTAGACTCTCACTCCAGGTTTCTAAGCACCCTGGAGTCTATCCAGGTCCAACCCAATACTCTCATACTGAGTGACTTCAACTACCCTTATATCAACTGGGAAAACTATTCAAGTACCAATGTACAGGCTCAATGCTTTCTGGAATTTATTAATTCCAATGCCCTGGACCAGCTCATTCTGATCCCCACTAGAGGAAGCAACATCCTCAACCTGGTCATTACCAACATGGGAGACCATTGCTCCACCCCTATAGTCAATTCTTCTTGGTCATATCCAACCACAAACTGATCACCTTGGAAATCTCCATCTCACCTACACCCCCTGCTAAGTTGACCACCCTGAAAAACTTCTCTAAAGCCGACTTTGGGCTCCTAAAAACAGAGGTGGCTAACTTCTCGGCATCTGTGCCAATGGAAAATAGCTGCACAACTGCAGAATCATACACCAATGCACTGTACATGCACGTACACAAGTGCATGGAACTTGCCATACCAAATAGAACCAAGACGCTCTCCTCCAAAAAAAGGAAGCCGATCTGGTGGTCCCCAGCCATCAATAAACTCTACAATAGGAGGAAGAAACTGTTGCAGAAAAAAATAAAGTCACAAGACTGGAAAACCTCATTTTTATCAGTCTCAACAAAAGGCTGAGATGCCTTATCAAATCCTCTAAAGCCAACTATGAATTGTGGCCGACAACAAAAACAACCACAAAGTCTTCTATAGCTATATCAAAAACCTGCAAGGCAAAACCCAGATTTGCTCTGACTTACTGCATAATGGCACCTCCTATATCGAGCCAACAGATATAGCCAACATACTGACCGAAAGCTTCAGTGCCAACTTTACCCCTCTCCGCCCACCAAGGGCGCTATCACAAAAGCGGAAAAAAGCCTGGTACCCACCATTTCTGTGGCACAGGTAAAAGCTGCATTGTCCAAAGCCAAGAATACAGCATCCATGGGACCTGATAATATCCCTGTCTGCGCCCTACATGGGCTACAAAATGAACTGGCACCACATCTGTTTGCCCTGTTCAATCACAGCTTTACCTCAGGCTATGTCCCTAACGAATGGTGCACTGCTACAGTCATCCCGCTCCATAAAGGGGGAGCAACTACAGACCCTGATAACTATTGCCACATTAGCCTGACCAGTCTGGTATGCAAAGCTAAGGAGAGCATCATTACGGACCTGCTTAACAAAGATATAGGCATTTTCCAAACACTTGACCCCACACAGTTTGGCTTTGTCAAAGGGAGATCCTGCCTGCTGAACCTGGTTGACTTCTTTGAGGCAGTCACCAAGGCTGTGGATGAGGGTAAGACAGTGCATACAGCCTACCTCGACCTGTCCAAGGCCTTTGATACCATTCCCCACTCGGGTATCATTGATAAACTCAGCAAACTAGGCATCAACCCTTACATCACTAGGTGGGTTGCAAACTGGCTCACAGACAGGACCCACAGAGTGAAATTTTTAGATTCCAAATCAGACTATTGACCAATCATGAGTGGAGTTCCACAGGGCTCTGTCCTGAGCCCTCTCCTGTTTGGCACCTACTTCTCAGAAGTCCCGGCCAACACAGAAGGACTCTGGCTGACCAAGTTCGCTGATGACTGCAAGCTAGGAATCATTAGCAACTCCCCAAGTGATGCAGGCATCCTAAAAAGGGTCTCTCTGAGAACAATGACTGGTGTCGGAACCATAGCCTGAAGCTTAACGCCAAAAATGCATCATCATCCCATTTGGAAAAAAACTCAGTTCCATGAACTACCACGTTGATGGGAGCCCACTGAACACTGAAGGGGCCATAAGAGATCTGGGCACCCAGGTCAACAGCCACCTCGCCACCTCACCTTCGACCACTACAATGCCACTGTGGTCAGAAAGTCCTACGTGACACATCTTAAAGCCAAAGGTTTCGTATCCAGGAAGAAAGAGGTCATCATCTCCTCTCTCTTCTCATCCCTCATTAGACCAATCATCAAATACAACGCCCCATTTAGCATGTACCAAACCAGACAGCTACAACAGCTGGAGAGGCCACAAAAGTACCTCACAAAAAAGATCCTAGGTCTTAAACACATGCCCTACATTGACAGACTCAAGAAACGTCAGCTGCTCTCAGTCTCTTATCGTCTACTTAGAGGTGATCTCTGCTTGACCTACAAAGCCATGTCCAACCCAGTCCTACTTGAAATGCTACACCTAAAGAAATCCCAATCCCCCAGTGCCACACACTCCAGAGATCACAAGCTCATTACCTCAATTAATAGAGCATGCTGGAGGGACAGGTTCATTTCCCAAAGACTGCCCATACTCTGGAATAAGCTTCCCATTCATGCAAGCACAACACCTCACTGGCCCAATTCAAAAGAAATCTTGACGAGTGGATGGGTAAGAAAGTTCAGCCCAGGGATCACTCCAGTTGCCCTACTGGATAGGGGCAATGGGAACTAATATCAGGTGGCACGGTGCCTGGGCAATTTTTTTGGGCTAGGCTTGTAAAGGCTCCAGAGCCATTAGGCTAGTACACACTTATGAACCTATGAACATTGTCTGGAGCTGGCATCTCGAGAATAGCAGTCTGCTTTGAAGGATATGGTCATAAGCCTAAACTGGTAAATAAATGACCAACATCAGTAACTTCTAGTAGCCTGAATGCGCACTTCTGAGGATTCAGCCTAAGATTTCACTTCACGTGCTCTTTCCAGAACTTCCTTGAGGTTTCTGTCATGTTTGGCTTCACCATTACCTCCTACTAGAATATCATCTACTATAATTGCACATGGATACCCAGAAAAAATTTGCTCCATTGCACACTGGAAGACTTCACTGGCAGAATTTACCCCAAATGCATTCTCAAAAATCTGCACCTGTCAAAAGGAGTACTAAAAATGGTTAGCAATGAACATTTGTTGTCAAGCAAAATTTGCCAAAGTGAACTCTTTGCATCTAAGAGAAAAAACAGTGGCATTTGGCATAAGGCCAGTGACGTCTTCGAATGTACACATTGGATGATGAAGTCTTTTCAGTGCCTTGTTCAAATCTCGTTGGTCAATACATATTCTGATATAATTTGAGCTTTTCTTATGAGCCACGACCATGGAAGATACCCCATCTAGGAGTTTCATCAACTGGACAAATTACACCTTGCTGCACCACTTTATCAAGCTGGGCTTTGACTCTTCTGCATTGCTACTGGAACTTTCCGGGCTTGTCTGACAACTGGACTGACTCCGGGGTCTAACTTCATGAATTACACAACTTGAAGTTTGCCTAGTTTGTCTGTGAAAAGATCAGTATAGGTAGAAAATAATAGACTGAGCGAAGTTAGAACAGTGTTCTTTCAAGCTAAAATGGCAGACTTCCTTATGAAATGAAAGCAATTCCATTTTCAAACTGTCTCTAAGGCCTAATAATGACTGGACGTGCCTTTTGACCACATAAAATTGCAAGTCATAGTTGTTCCCAGCAGAGTAACATGAAAGCACTACTGAACCATCAGTTTGAATTTCTTCAACACCATAAGCAACAAGCTTTGCATACATTGCCAAATCAAGCTTCTCACCAGCACATACTCTAGCAAATGTTTCCGCAGACATAACATTGCACTTTGAACCTGTGTCAGCTTTGAGCTTTATGGGTATTCCATTTATCCGAACAGTACAACATATTTCATACTTTGCCCATAAATCTACTGCATTGACTGCTTTATTATGCACATACACACTATCAACATAAAATGTAGGGTCACAGCTTTCTAACTGATCAACTTGTCTCTTTGAATGTTCTCTTTTAATAAAAGAATATTGCTTGTTTGATTTACAAAACCTTTCGAAATTATTCCACTTATTGCATTTGTGGCATTGCTGAGCAAAAGCTAAGCACTTTTCTCTTTTGGGTTCATGTTTTGCACCACAGTTACGACAGTTGAATATGAAACTGGGTAGAGGAACATTCTTTGAGTTTGCTGACTTACTCTTGCGCTTCACGGACTGTGCACTCTGAAGTTTGCTAGAAAGGCAAGGGGTTTCCCAGTAACTGTTGCAGGACTTATAGTTGCTGCCATGTGCCTGGGCCTGTTTCTTTTAATCACATGATGCATACTATGAAAATGAGATTTAGAAAGATACTGGAAATATGCATTGTGTAAGCATATTTGTGTGCTTTTCTGTGAGCATAAATATGTTTGACAAATCTCAATGGCCTTATTCAAAGTTAAATCACGGTCACAAAGCAAAATCCTTCTCACAGCATCATCTTTAATACCACACACAAGTCTGTCTTTTATCAATTCATCCTTTAAATCACCAAATCTGCACATTTTAGCTTTGTTTCTTAAGTCAGTTATATATGCTGCAAAAGTTTCCCCAGGCTTTTGATCTCTTGTGTAAAATAAGTCCCTTTCTATTGTAATATTTGTTTGGGGGTTACACGCTTCTCTAAATTTATGTTTTAAGCCCTCGGGGTCTTCCCTTGATTCAGTTAGTACCACTATATGACAGTTTCCCCCTCTCCTGCAAACACAGCAGGTGCATACACAAATGAACTCTCTCTTTCTATGTCTTCTGAACCAGCTAAATTAAGCAGAATAAATGCCGTTGTACAGTCATCTTTGTCAGAAAATGCAGTTTGTATGAAAATACTGCACTTTTGCTCAAACACTTTCCAATTCTCTATAATATGGTCAAAGACAAGTGGAGCTGGCCTACAAAATCCTTTAACCATGCCAACAAAGTAAGCCCAAAACACACTGAAAAAATGGCCCTTGTAATTATATGGTATTATACTTGTAATAATAGTTAAATGTACAATGAACTCTTCAAAATACTGTACTTTGCAAAATATGCTTTGAAATGGTTGTATTTTGTGAAATAACTGTGCTGTAATACTGCAGAAACATGCAAACACTTTGTATACTTCAGATATCTTGAACAGCTTTAATTAATGTGAAAATGTAGCACATAGTGAAAAAATGTGGTAGTTTTCCTTATTTTATTTATTTTGTGTGATTCTGACTTCATTTCAAACATTTTCCATAGTTATTTTTATCAATATGTTGCAGTTTTGGACATTTCGTTTACTTAGAAATTTGTTTAGAGTGTTCTAAGTGCTTTGTTTTATATTTTGTAAATAAGAAATCATTTAAGTAAACTTTGATACCTGAAATACATTTCTGACCTGTTTTTGTGAGTTATACATGCAGTATGGATGATCCATTCCTCTATACTCCTCCACCATTAACTGAGTGCCTTCTCGGTCGTGAATCTGGATTTCTGGATCCCATTCTGACACCATGTCGCTCGTCTTGTTTCCCATTAAAAATGAACAGGTGGGGTCATTTGTTTATATACTTTATTACAAAGAAACACATCAGGATGGAAAGCAGCAGGGAGGACATGCAGACTCTGCACAGAAGGCACTCTAGCCAAGCATCGAGCTGGAGAACTTCTTGTTGTGAGGCGATAAAGCTAACTGCTGTACCCACCATGGCCACCCTAGGATCTTCAAAATGTATCTGTTTCTTTTTTGGTGGTGTTTCATTTACATTTGCCTTGTTTCCCAATTCTTTATAAAACTTTGAGTTATCAATAAATTGCTTATTTTGTACTTTTCCTTTATCTACATATCTTCTAAGTTTTTCTGTCTGTGCTACTTTTAGTTTATTTGTGATAGTGCATGATGGATCATGATCTATTATAATACTGCATGTTACTTTTATCATGTCTATCTTTGAGTATTTTTGTTTATCTGTTCCCTCTTTTATACTCTTTAACAGTGACACTTCTTAATTGCTTTACAGTTTTCTCTATTCGATACTTCCATGACTACATTCAGTTTCTCCCCTTCCTTTCTATTACTATCCTGTGTTCTTGTGGTAACACTATCAGTTATTAATTTAGCTGCACAGTAATATATCCTATTTACTTCTGTTATATCATATGAATCTCTATGGAGAGTCCTAATTACTGTGCTCATTTCTTTTTATTAAACTTCTAACATTTTGGATTTTATTGACATTCTGAAGTCTATTTTTTTCATTGATCTTAATATGTCTGTCCATCTCTATTAAATCAAGTAGCTCTTCTCCTAGATCATTGTCTTCTAAACTGAGAGCACATTATTTATTCTCCATTTCCTGTGGGCATTCTATAGAAAGTTCCAGACTATCTTCCTGTGCCATCCATTGCTCTTTCATATGGGAACTCACTGGCCTATCACTCCACAACATTGACTGGGTCAGAGTTGCCACAGTTTCCTGTTCCTTCCCTTGCCGTTCAGTTACTGAACATTTGTACTGGTTTCCTACGGAAGGCTCCAAAATATCTTCATATGGCAACTGATCAGATGTTTCCAGCCCCACTGGTTTATCCTTAATTTGGGTATCCATTGGTCTATCCTGCTGTGATGTTACCGGAGTTAAAATATCTACACTAAATCCTTCACTTCGCAGGTAATCCATAACTTCAGTTTCTACTTCTTCAACTTCTCCATTATTAATTCTCTTTCCTACTTCTCCTCTTTGTTTTCTTATTTTTTGTATTGTAAAATTTTCCACATCTGGATGCCTTTGCCTGTATTTCTCTTCAAATATCTTTGGTGCTGCTCTTTTTGTATTTATTTGCTTTGCTTTCTCTTTTGCATAAATGTTGCACCATATTAAATCTCTTTCTTTCCCATACCCATATTTCTTCTTCAGATGTCTCCTGCTTCTCCTTGCTTTAGGGACTCGTTCCCTCATGCTGTGATATAACCCGTGTTACACTTTCTACACTAAATCCTACACTTCGCAAGTACTCCATAACTTCGTCTATTTTTTTAACTTCTACTTTACTAATTTTCTGTTCTACATTCCTTGCTTATGATTTTTTTTTTTTACTTTGAAATTTTCCATATCGGAATGTCTTTGCCTGTATTTCTCTTTGAATATCTTTGGGGCTGTCTTTTTTTGTGTTGATTAATTTGGCTTTCGTCTTTGCATAAATACTGCACCATATCAGATCTCTCTTTCCCATGTCCATATTTTTTTTATGCTTTTCAAAAGTTTCTAGATTTTGTTCTTTATTATATTTTCACACTTCCTCAGTTGCTTCTTCTTCCAAAAGGTCCAAGATTTCTTGGTCTATACTGAACACAATTTTGCATTTGAAACTTCAGACAGTTTTTCTTGTGGAAGTATATTTCTTTCCTCCAATTTCTCTCAATCTTTTTGTATATCTTCTATCTGGAAATTCTGAGCTTCTTGCACAATAGTAACAATACATCATTTCTTTCTTATCCTCAACAGTTCACTCTATTGTCTTTATGGCTCTTTTTTCTCCTATCAGTTTTTGTGGACTGCTACTTCCTTCTACAAGAGGGGGGCCATCCTCCTCCTGGGCCTGGCCTAGGCCCCATTGTAGGAATATTTCCGTGTCTTGAGGAATCTTCACTGTCATTTATATCAGTCTAGGAACCTGTGTGCCTACCAGGATTGGGCACTTTTTTATCCTGGATCTTGTACACCCAACTATCTTTTTTTATTTTTTTAACATACTTCTGTCCATGATATATGCTATATAAAATGCAGTTTATATACCAGTGTCATCTTGTTGAGATTTTGTGAAAAACAGGGTCCACCTCATGAAGGCACTCATCAAGACTTGAGGATGAAGTCAATCAGCAATACTACTCTCCTTTGCTTGCTGATTTATCACCTCTCCATTTAGAATTCCTCATTTCTCCATTCGGACTCAATTTCTTTAAGACCTTAAAAGTTGGGAATATTCCCCTTTTCTATATTTAGGTGCTCTGCCCTTTAATGCAGATTGCAGAAGGCCAAAACCAAGTAAATGCAAAAGAGATAATCAAATCATTTCCCATTAAAGAGCACACACAGAAACAGTATAAGTCTGAGGTTTCCTGTTTTTCTTACAAAATTCGGCTTTATCTATCTTAAGATAAGCGCTTTTGTCCAAAGACCACATCAATCTGGCAAAAACGCGTATCTTAAAATAAGAAAAGCCAGATTGCTTTAGAAAAGCATGAAGCCTCAGACTTGCATAGTTTTTATTTTTGCATAGGATTATTTAATGGAAGACTATTTGCTAAGATCTTCTGCATTTAGTTGGTTTTGGCCTAATGAAATCTGTACTAACAGGCATCAAAAAAGGATTTCCCAGCATTAAGGTCCTAAACAGACTGAAATCAAGGGGAGTACCGACACGAGATGCATCCTTTTGGTGATGTTTTAAAATAATACAATACAGATAATGAAATAACACAAAAGCACTAATATGGGTTTACATTGATCTAGAGACAGCCATTCACCCCAGCTTATAAATACCTGCTCTGAGGTTGCAAAACTGTGGAGAAAACAGAAAACTCCAAAGTTGTGACATGCTCTCATTAGTATGAAATACATCATGAACCAGATCAGACGACTATTTCTGAACTGTCTAGTGTGTCAAGAAACATAATTACATAAAAGCATACCATGAAACTGCATCAAGAGGGAGGTCTGTGCAGCAAGTAAAACTAATAAACTGTAATCTGCTTTGATAATAAGGAAAACTATATAGCCTCTAGTCAGTGAGACAGACGACAGCATATAAGTTCACAGGAGTGCACTAGGCTAATGGCCCTGGAGCCTTTACAAGCCTAGCCCATAGAAGTGCCCTGGCATCGTGCCGCTCAACGTTAGTTCCCAGCGTCTCTATCAAGAAAAGCCACTGGAGTTATCCCTGGGGTGAACTTTCTACTTCCCATCCACTCATCAGGAATTCTCTTGAAGAGGGCCAGTGAGATGCTCTGCTTGACAAGTTATGGAAAGTCTATTCTAGAGCATGGGCAGTCTCTGGGTTATGAACCTGTCCCTCCACCATGTTCTGTTGATTGTGGTAATGAGGTTGAGGTCTATGGAGCGTGTGGTTCAGAGAGATTGAGATTTCTTTAGATGTAGCATTTCTAACAGAGCTGGGTCAGACATGGTTTTGTAAGTCAAGCAGAGATTGCCTCTTAGTAGACAATATGAGACAGAAAATAGCTGGAGTTTTTTGAATCAGTCTATGTAGAATATGTGTTTAAGGCCTAGGATCCTCTCTGTGAGGTACTTTTGTGGCCTTTCCAGCTGTTGCATGTGTCTAGTGAAGTACATGCCAAATGGGGCACTATACTCTATGACTGGCCTAATGAGGGAAAAGTACAGAGAGAAGAGGACCTTTTTCTTCCTGGATGCAAAACCCTTTGTAATGAGATGTGCCACATAGAAGGTCTTTCTAACCACAATTGCAATGTGGTGGTCGAAGGAGAGGTTGCTGTCAACCTGCGTCCCCAGATCTCTTATAACACATTCAGTGAGCTCCCATCGATGTGGTAATTAGTGGGAACTGTTTTTTTCCCCAAAGGGGATGACAATGCATTTTTTGGCATTAAGCTTAAGGCCATGGTTTCAACACCAGTCACTGGTCTCGGTGAGGCCTTTCTGTAGGATGTCTACATCACTTGGGGAGTTAATAATGGCTCCCAGCTTGCAGTCGATCTGTGAACTTGGTCAGCCAGAGTCCCTCTGTGTTGGCCTGGACTTCTGAAAAGTAGATGTCAAACAGGAGAGGACCCAGGACCGATCCCTGTGGGACTCCACTCGTGACTGGTTGGCAGTCTGACTTGGTGTCCACTACTTTACTGTGAACCAATTTGCAACCCACCTAGTGATATAGGGGTTGATGCCTAGTTTGGTGAGTTTATCAATAATTCCTGAGTGGGGAATGGTATCAAAGGCCTTGGCCAGATCTTGGTAGGCTGTATGAACTGCCTTGCCCTCATCCACAGCTCTGGTGACTGACTCAAAGAAATCAACCAGCTTGAGCAGGCATGATCTACCTTTCACAAAACCAAATTGCATGGGATCTAGAGTTTGAAGATTCCCTATATCCTTAATTAGGTCCATGATGATGCTCTCCATAGATTTACATATCAGACTCAGCAGGCTAATGGGGCAATAATTCTCAGGGTCTGTAGTCGCGCCCCCTTTATGAAGAGGGAGGACTGTGGCAATGCACCATTTGGTAGGGACAAAGCCTGTGGTGAGGCTGTAATTGAACAGGGCACACAGATGTGGTGCCAGTTCACTTTGTAGTTCATGTAGAACACATCCAGGGATATTATCGGGTACCATAAAAGCTTGTCCAAGGCCAAGAATACAGCCTTAACCTGTGCTGCAGTAATGCTGGGTGCCTGGCATTCCTCCGGTATTGCGACCGGTCCTTTGGGGGGGGAGAGGGGTAAAATTGGCACTGAATCTGTATGTTGGCTCAGTACAGGAGGGACCATTGTGCAGTAACTCAGAGCAAACCTGGGTATTGCCGTGGAGATTCTTGATAACTATTGACGGCTTTGTGGTTGTTTTTAGTGTCTGCTGCAATTCTGCCTTCACAGCTGGCTTTAGAGGTTTTGATGAGGGATCTCAACTTTTTGTTGAGGCTAATAAGGGAGTTTTTCCAGTCTTGGGACTTCACCTTTTTCTGTAACAGTTTCTTCCTTTTGTTGTAAAGTTTATTAGTGGCAGGGGACCACTAGATTGATTTCTTTTTTGGAGGACAGCGTCTTGGTTCTGTTGGGTATGTCTAGTTACGTGTTCGTACAGTGCACTGGTGCATGGATTCGGCAGTCATGCATGTATTTTCCATTGACATGGGTGCCGGGAAGTCAGCCACCTCTGTTTTTAGGAGCCCAAAGACGTTTTTCATGGTGGTTATCTTTGCAGGGTGTGTGGGTGAGATATGGATTTCCATGGTAATTAATTTGTCGTGGGATCTAACCAGAGAGGAACTGATTACTGGTGTAGAGCAACGGTTGCCCATATTAGTAGTAACCAGGTCAAGGAAGTTGCTACCTCTAGTGGGGATAAGAATGAGCTGGTCCAGGGCATTAGAATTGATGAATTCCAGGAAGCATTGGGCCAGTGTATTGGTGCATGAGCAGTTTTCCCAGTTGATGGAGAGATAGTTGAAGTTACCTAGTATGAGAGTGTTAGGTTGGACACTATAGTTTCCAGGGTGCTTAGGAACGTGGAGTGAGAGTCTTGAGACATGGTTTGGGACCTACAGCAGGCTACGACCTGAATCGCCGTCTTACCCAATGTTAGTTGTACCTGAAGTATCTCAGATGCGTTATGCTGGGCTACTGGTCTGGAGGTGTGCATATCTTTATGAATATGGAGACACCACCACCTTTGCAGCTTCGGTCTATGGTCTGGGGCTGAAAGGTGTGAAATGAGTTACAGCGTGGTAACGCAGGGGTGCTTTCTGCTGCTTTAAACCAGGTCTCTGTTACAGCACAAATGTTGATGTTCTCCATTTTGAGGAGTGCTTCAAGCAAGTGCATCTTGAGATTTAGGCCTAGTGTTGAGCAGCAAGACCCTCAGATTGCATTTATTTATAGCTGTTACAGTGGTAATTTGCTCTTTGGAACATTACCTAAAAAAGGCACTACAGGGGTGGCAAGAGCTTTAGCCAGTATCTGGAAACCCAGCCGTGACAGATTCAGGCCTTATCTGGCAAAGCATCGAGGTCTGTGAATCATGTCATCCCAAGCCGACAGATACTGGATCCGCTTCGAATAGCCAATTGTTGAAATCAGTCATTTTCTATTTGTACTGCGGCACCATTCTGGGCAATAGCAGGATGCTGCTCAGGACTAGTGTCATACCTGCCTGGGCCACATAATCCGAGAGCTCCTCCATACCTCTTTTCATGTAGTCCAGGAAGGTGCATCTCAGGTCATTCACACCCACATGGATAGTGACAGAGTCATACTTGTACTTGTTGTGGAGTGACCTGAGTGCATGTGTTATGTATCGGATTCTGGCACCTGATAGACAGCTGACTGTTGCCTTCTCCTTATTCAACTTAGTGAGTGGGACATCAGTGTGCGTCACTATCAAGTCACCTATGATTAGTGTATTTGGCAAGCTGTTTTGCCTTAGGGGCTTAGGTTGAGGGGCAAACTGTGTAGGTGAGCTATGCGTCTTGTGGATTGTGCTGTGTTGTGGTGATAGAGTGCATTTCTGCCTTGGAGGTCTCTGCTGTTTGTGTAGATTTCTACTGACAGCCTCTGCGAAGGTGGCTGTGTGGTTTGTGTTTTTATGTGAGAGCTGAGATGGTGGGTGTTCTGGAGGGCTGTGTGTTGCATGTGTTGACCTTCTCCTCTTGACCAGCTATTCCGGTCTTGACTTGACAGTGCATGGCTTCCAATTTGGATATACAAGTGCACCTCTCACAAGTCTGAGTGTTGGGAGGTAAGAGGAGAAGGATGTCTGTGTACATGAGGCAGTTGCTATACTGCCTCAGAATACCCAAGTTCATCAGGTTAATAGGAGAAAGCACAGGGAACTGATCTTTAGACATGCCAGGAGGGATGGTCAATATTACAAAGTACTGGAGCTGTTTCCTTATGCATTCCTTTTTCAGAAAAAAATTCACTCAAGGTGTTTGAATCTGTACAGAGCACTGCCAAACACTTGAGGGGAATCTAATACGTAGACCCTGAAAATTTAAGGATGAAGTACTTAGGCAGATATTCTGAAGTTAGAAAGAAATCAAGCAGTACTTACTGAAAAATAAAGAATCAGCTTAATAAGAATGATGAAAAGAGAGGAGTCACATGAATGGCTACTGCCTGGTCTCTACTAATGTTGGTCTCACCACAGCTTCACGCTGTTGGGATACAATGCTCCTTTGCTTCTTCTCGCACCAGAAGCAAAATGTTAGCACCAATCGCAAGAAGAGAAGCAGGCCACGGCCTGTTTGGTGATCCACAGTCTTGTTCCCAGATAATGCAAGGGTCTGCAGACTTGTAACTTTTTTCTAGTAGATGCCTCGAATAGCAACTAGACCAATCGGGTACGTTGAGCACAGACACTCACTCTCCAACCAAGAGTCAGGAATCAATGCACTCTGCTCCTACTCTCACCAGGATCAGAATATAAGCACAGATTCTATGCTGTCACCTATACAGCAGTTATTAAGCTTTCTGGTGATGAGTAGTCTCCAGGAAATAATGTAACTGCACTCCTTCTCTTACCAGGAGACAACAGCAGCACTAATCCCAAGATGACTATTGAGAGGCAGAATGTGGGTTCTCCAATAACCGGTGATCTTGCAACAGATGCTTCAAGATAAGATTAAAAAAATTATTTATCCTAAACACTGCAGTGTACACTAGAGGAGCTAGATGTGAAAGTAGCTAACTTAGGTTTTGCCTGTCTAAAAAGTTAACTTTTAGTGGAAGTCTCTTTTGTATTCTGGTACTATGGAATACAGTAGGATGGCCAATAAATTTAAATAGTTGAAGGTGAGTCATTTCACAAAATGATAATTTTGTGCTTACTCACACCAGCCAGTAAAAGCAGAGAGAAAATGAGATATATGGTCAAATTAACATAAGGGGCAGGCAACTAGGAAGACACTGAAGTTTAAGAACACAACAGTAACCGGGTGGGAAAAATTTCTGATTTCTGTCCGACTCGCAAGAGACAGAGCTGTGGTCTCTTTTCAAGTTTTAATATTCAGTTAAAAATAGAATACAAGAAAATCACAGTGTACAAAATAGAAAAAGGAGATAAAGTAACACTCTACAAGAAAAATATTGATGATTGGATGGGAGATAGGAAATTCACCACGGGGATCACTTCTGTGGCTCTGCTCGACAGGGACACAGGAAAATAATTTTCTTGGGTGGCGAAAACCAGGGTACCATTTGGCTAGGCTTATATAGGCCCTAGGGCCAATAGCCTAGTACCTACCTATGAACTTATGAACAAAACACAACAAATAAAAAGCAAACTAACCTTTCCCTCTCAGCAACCTGTAGCAGAGTCTGGGCGAGCCTTTCCAGTAAAGCTCTGAAATGTTTTATTTTACCCCTTAAATAGAAGCTTTAGTTCCTAGCTCCATGCCCTCAGTTCACAGATGATTAACCTTAACTGACCTGTTGTAACTTATGGTTGACTCCTTAATTGACCTGCTCTAATTTCTGTCTGACTCACAAGAGACAGAGCTGTGATCTCTTTTCAAGTTTTAATATGCAGTTAAAAAAAGAATACAAGTAAAACAGTGTAAAGAAAACAAATCACAGTATACAGAAAAGAAAACAAATCACAGTATACAAAAAAGAAAACAGATTATCCAGTATCATGCACTTAAGCTGCCTGATTTTATAAAGGCAGATGGTTCCCACATCCATATCAGATTTCTAATTGCTCACCGGTGGGACAGGTGAACTGAACAAAAAGTACATCATTAAGTCAAGGTTAGAGACTGGAAAACAGTACTGGCTGCACAACCCTCTCTACATTTCAATCTTGAAGCCATGCCACAAATAAACACTTAAACACAGTGGATATAAAAAGTATATACACCCCTGTTAAAATGCCAGGTTTTTGTGATATAAAAAAATGAGACCATAATAAATAATTTCAATACTTTTCACACCTTTAATGTGACCTATAACCTGTACAATTCAATTGAAAAACAAACAAATCTGTTAGGGGAAAATATATAAAAAAATAAAAAAGTACAATAATCTGGTTGTACAAGTGTGCACACCCTTAAACTAATACTTCGTTGAAGCACCTTCTGATTTAATTACAGCATTCAGTCTTCTTGGGTAGGAGTCTAACAGCATGGCACATCTCGACTTGGCAATATTTGCCCACTCTTCCTTGCAAAAGCGCTCCAAATTTGTCAGATTGCGAGGGCATCTCTTGTACACAGCCCTCTTCAGGTCACCCACAGATTTTCTATTGGATTTAGGTCTCGGCTCTGGCTGGGCCATTCCAAAACTTTAATCTTCTGGTGAAGTCATTCTTTTGTTTATGTGGATGTATGCTTGGGATCATTGTCATGTTGAAAGGTAAAATCCCTCTTCACCTTCAGCTTTCTAACAGATGCCTGAAGGTTTTGTGCCAAAAGTGACTGGTATTTGGAACTGTTCATAATTCCCTCCACCTTGACTAAAGCCTCATTTCCAGCTGAAGAAAAGCAACCCCAAAGCATGATAGTGCACCACCATGCTTCACCGTGGGGATGGTGTTCTTTTGGTGATGCAAAGTGGTGTTTTTGTGTCAAACGTACCTTTTGGAGTTGTGGCCAGAAAGTTCAACCTTAGTCTCATCAGACCATAACACATTTTCCCACATGCTTTTGGGATGTATTGTTTTGCAAATTTTAGATGGGCCTGGGTGTTTTTCTGTGTAAGAAAAGACTTCCATCTTGCAATCCTACCCCACAGGCCAGACATATAGAGAATATGAGAGATTGTTGTCACATGTAGTACACAACCAGTACTTGCCAGAAATTCCTGCACCTCCTTCAGTGTTGCTGTAGGTCTCTTGGCAGCCTCTCTGACAAGTTTTCGTCTTGTCTTTTCATCAATTTTAGAGGGACGTCCAGTTCTTTGCAACATCACTGTTGTCCCATATTTTCTCCACTTTTTGATGACTGTCTTCACTGTGTTCCATGGTATATCCAATGCTGTGGAAAGTTTTTTGTACCCTTCCCCTGACTGATACCTATCAACAATAAGATCCCATTGATGCTCTGCAACCATGGCTTTTGCTGTAGCCAGCAACTGAGTAAATGTCAGGAAAATCCTACTAAGACAGCTGAACTTTATTTGGGGTTAATCAGAGTCTCTCTATTTGATGACAGGTGTGTACCCAAGAAAACTGAATGATGTAATTAAAGCAAAAGGTGCGGGTGTGCACACTTATGCAACCAGCTTATTGTACATTTTTTATTTTTTTGTATTTTTCCCCCTAACAAATTTGTTTTTCAATTGAATTGTACAGTTTATAGTTCACATTAAAGGTGGGAAAAGTTTTGAAATGATTGATCGTGGTCTCATTTTTTATATCACAAAAACCTGGCATTTTAACAGGGGTGTATACACTTTTTATATCCACTGTATCTTGCAGAGGGTCATATCACAAAAGATAATCCTAGACTTGTAGTGCCCATCACACCGCTCTTTAAGAATATGACACACATGTGAGAAGTTCCAGAACTCAATTCTTTTTCAGTGTGATTATATGTTTTACTTATTTATTTTTATTTGGTAACCAGCTCCTACAGGTGCCAAAGCTACTATTCAACTCAAGTCATCTGCAACACAGTCAGGGTTTTATTCTTCTACACTACACAGCTAACACTGACACTGCTTAAAAATCTTAAGGCATGGATAATTCCTACTATAACTATATTTTAATCATCATCATCATCATCTTCTTTCAGCTGTTCCCATTAGGGGTTGCCACAGCGGATCCTCTCTTTCCATTTCTTCCTGTCCTCTGCATCTTGCTCTTTCACACCAACCGCCTGCATGTCCTCTCTCACCACATCCATAAACCTTATCTTAGGCCTTCCTCTTTTCCGCTTACCTGGCAGCTCCATTCTTAGCATCCTTTTCCCAATATACCCAGCATCCCTCCTCAGCACATGTCCAAACCAACGCAATCTCGCCTCTCTTGCTTTGTCTCCAAACTGTCCATCCCGAGCTGACCCTCTAATATACTGATTCCTAATCCTGTCCATCCTAGTCACACCCAGTGCAAATCTTAACATCTTTAACTCTGCCACATCCAGCTCTGACTTCTGCCTTTTCGTCAATGCCACCGTCTCCAACCCATATAACATAGCTGGTCTCACTACCCTCTTGTAGACCTTCCCTTTCACTCTTACTGGTATCCGTCTTTCACAAATCACTCCTGACACTCTTCTACACCCGTTCCACCCTGCCTGTACTCTCTTCTTCACCTCTCTTCCACACTCACCATTACTATGAACTGTTGATCCCAAGTACTTAAACTCATCCACCTTTACCAACTCTACTCCCTGCATCCTCACCACTCCTCTACCCTCCCTCACATTTACACATATATATTATGTTTTAGCCCTGCTGACCTTCATTCCGCTCCTCTCTAAAGCATATCTCCACCTCTCCAGGGTGTCTTCAGCCTGGTCCCTACTCACACTACATATCACAATGTCATCTGCAAACATCATAGTCCACTGGGCCTCCTGTCTAATCTCATCTGTCAACCTGTCCATCACCACTGCAAATAAGAAAGGGCTCAGAGCTAATCCTTGATGTAATCCCACCTCCACCTTAAATGTATCTGTCACTCCCACCGCAGTTCTCTTCAATGTCACACTACCCTCGTACATATCCTGTACCACTCTTACATACTTCTCTGCCACTCCCGACTTCCTCATATAATACCACAACTCCTCTCTAGGCACCCTGTCATATGCTTTCTCTAAGTCCACAAAGACACAATGCAACTCCTTCTGACCTTCTCTGTATTTCTCAAACAACACTCTCGGAGCAAATATTGCATCTGTAGTGCTCTTTCCTGGCATGAAACCATACTGCTGATCACTAATCATCACCTCCCTTCTTAACCTAGCTTCCACTACTCTTTCCCATAACTTCAAGCTGTGATCAATTTTGTAACTATATTTTAATCATCTTCTATAATCTTGACTATATTCCTGAGTCCTGGCATACTGCCACTGTGGTCACAAATTTTAAAGAGAGTGACAGCAGAAACCTTTCACGTTTTCACACTGTCCGCTTAACCCGTCAAAGATGTAAGGTCATGGAAATGGTCATATTAAAATTAGTTTCATTTAATGATCTTTACACTGATAACTGCTGCTGTAGCCTTAGCTCATTGCAGGCTACAGGGTATCCACATTTTCCATATTTATACAACCTGCTTATCTTTGCAGAGTCTTTTTTCAAAATAACAGGAGTCTCTCTCTTGGGTAAGATCTCTCTATAGAAGCTGGGATTCCAAGACAACATTCAAAAGTCTTTCTTGACTCCTTCACACAGGGCTGTGTTCCTAGGATGTCAACTAGACACCTCACTTCAAAGAGCTGTTCTTCCACAGGAAAAATATAGATCTTTACCTAGATCTATTTCTAAGGTTTTTCACTCAGACTTATGTCACTGCAAGGGAACACCTCAGAATTTTGGGTCTGATTGCCTCTATGATTCTTATGATATCCCTAGCAAGACTCCACATGAGAAAGATACAGTGATATCTAAAATCTCACTGGTCCCAGCATCAACATCCTTTAAATTTTCAGATCATAGTACTGGGGTTTGTCAGAAGAGAAATGCTTTGGTGGAGACAACAGATTTCCTTAAATCCAGGTCTCCCCTCTTCTTCATCCCTGCACCAAACCAGTCAGTCAACGCAGACACACTGGACTTTGTTTGGGGAGCAGTTTCAGGAGGGACAAAAGTGCAGGGGCGTGGTACACAAAGGACAGATGCAAACACATAAACATCAAGGAGATACTTACCCTGATTAATGAACTTAACTCTCTGAACCATCTTTGGTCCTTAGGACCTTCAAGTGGTTTCAGACAATACCAAAGTCATGTGGTACATCAACAAGCAAGGGGAAACAGGTTGTACCCTCTTTGCAGACTAGCCATGTTGGCTTGTGATATAGCTTCACAGTAAAATCTCACTCTACAGGCATCCTAAATAGTCACAGCAAAATTGTGTGGCAGACAAGCTCAGCAGGACCACGGCAGACCCTCACGAATGGAAACTAGATTAGGTGGTCTTCCAAGATTTGATCCATCTGTGGGGAGTTCAAGTAGACTTCTTTGCCTCCTCTTCGATCAATCAACTGGCAAAATTCTGCTTCAGGACTCCAAGCAAAAAGGCCTTTAAGACAGATGCCTTTTCTTTTCTTTGGACAGGAATGCTCCTGTTTGCCTTTCCACCCTTTCCACTAATATTCAGGGTACTTCTGAAGACTCAGAAGGAATCCCCCAAGATCACCTAGGTGACTCCCTTCTGTCCCAGGCAACTGTGGTTCTCCCTTCTATTGGAAATGGCCATGGGCAATTACCACAAGTTTCCTCACAGAACAGATGTTAAATACACCCCCTCATCAGTCATCTTCAGTTGACTGCCTGGATGACAGGGTCTTAATTTATTTTAGGCACCTGTTTTCGGAGGATATGCAGCAAGAACTAATGGAGGCATGAAAGCTTGCTACTATAAAATCATACAAGAGCAAATGGAAATGGTTTTCTAGTTGGTGCCAACAACAAGACCAGCACTCATTAAGGGCTAGTTGTTCAATAGTTTTACTCTATTTCTGTGAGTTACTATCCTATGGCCTTTCTTATTCCTCTATCATGGTTCATTTATCAGCCATTTCAGCATGTATGCTCATGGATCCCCCTCTTTCAAAGCAATCTCACGTCAAAATGTTCTTGAAAGGGGTATGGCATAACAGACCTCCAAGTAAACAAGTGGCCCTCCCTTGGGATCTGAATTTTGTGTTAAAAAAGCTAACACTTGCTCTATTTGAACAAGCTAATCTGATGAAGTTCTTAACGTGAAAAAACAGTTTTACTGATTGCTCTGACCTCTACAAAAAGGGTATCTGAGTTGCAAGCTGTTACGGTGAGTTAACCCCACCTCATTTTCCACAATGACAGAGTTTCTTTGAGAACCAATTCTTTTATGTATGAACCAGTATCTGAGTTTACTTTAAGCCAAACTATCCATCTCCCAGTTTTGTTTCCTGAACTTAAAAAGAGATAGAAAGGACATTCCATTTCTTGAATGTCCAAAGATAACTCGGGTACTATCTTGACGGAACTAAAACTTTCAGATCTTTGGATCAATTGTTCATTTGTTGTGAAGGTAAGAAAAATGGACAACCTGTGTCAAAACAGACTATTTCCTAATGGTTGTCTAAGGCTATTTCCTTTTGTTATACCCACCATGACAAATCTATTCCAGGCAGGGTTCAAATCTCACTCTACCAGGGCCCTGGTTTCATCTATGGTTTTTTGGAAAGGGTTGAATCTTAGAAGTACTCTAGAAGCTGCTACTATGTCCTCTGAACTACTTTTACAAAGCACTATATGCTTGATTACTTCTCTAGATCAAGTTTTGCTAGGACCATTCTCCAGGGGATCCTGGACCCTTCTACCTCCTCTCAAATACAGTTAGCTACGGTAATCTCCCCATATAGTCAAGGCTACTGCAGCAGTGGTCATTCGATCATAGGTTCATAGGTGTGTACTAGGCTAATGGCCTTGGAGCCTTTACAAACCCAGAGGATTACCCTGACATCATGCCACCCGACCCGAGTTCCCAGTACCTCTGTCGAGTAGAGACACTAGAGTGATCCCCGGGGTGAATTTTCTATTTTCCATCCACTCATCAAGGTTTCTCTTGAAGAGGGCTAGTGAGGTGCTCTGTTTGACATGTATTGGAGGTCTAATTCCATAGCAAGGGCAGTCTCTGGGTTATGAACCTGTCTCTCCAGCATGCTCTGTTGATTGTGGTAATGAGATTGAGGTCACTGGAGTGTGTGGTGCGGAGGGATTGGGATTTCTTTAGATGTAGCATTTCTAACAGAGTTGGATCAGACATGGCTTTGTATGTCAAGCAGAGATCGCCTTCAAGTAGGCGATATGAGACAGAGAATAGTTGGAGTTGTTTGAGTCTGTCCATTACACAATTGCAATTTACTGAGCATAATGAGCCTTAACAGCATAGTTTATCATAAACAGGTCATGTTTTACAAACCTGATGCAATGTTCTCAATGCAAGTGACTATGAATTTCCTATTTTTTCAAACACCTATATAAAATTAGTACACAAGACATAGGTAAATAAGAAGTTATGTACTCACCATAACGTTCCATCTGAGTAGGTGGCTTCATTTGTCTGCAACCTGTGGGTCTTGGATCCGATATCGGATCTGAGCCGGCAACTTGTAGCATAGCTATGGATCCGAGCTCCTAGCTCCTCCCCTCACCCATAATCCCCTGCCAACCTCCTATGACCTCAGATCAAGTTTGCCCCTCTATGGATACCTGAAAAGGTGTTCCAACAATCATAATAGCTAGAACAATATAACAGGACCAAGTTCTGAAGGCCAGGGGGAAGGAGGGGGGGGGGTGGTTGCAGACAAATGAAGCCACCTACTCAGATGGAACGTTATGGTGAGTACATAACTTCTTAATCTGGAGTAGGGACTTCATTTGTCAGCAACCTGTGGGACAGAGTCCCCAGCTACCTAAATCTTGGGCGGCCATCATGGAAGGATGTTCCGGAGCACTGCGGAGCCATAGGATGCTCTCCCTCTAGAAATTACGTCCAGTTTGTAGTTGTTAATAAAAGTATAAGATGAGGCCCAAGTAGCTGCCGAACAAATATCGTCCAATGGTACTCTAGATTTAAAGGCAGCAGAAGTAGTGATGGAGCGAGTGGAATGTGCACGGACTCCCTCAGGTGCGGGCCTCCCGGAAGCTTGGTAGGCCAAAAGAATACATTGAGAAATCCAATATGACAAGATGACCTTTGAAACGGCTTTACCCAAACTGAATTTAGCAAAGGAGACAAACAGCTGATCAGATTGTCTGTGACCAGCTGTCCTATGAATATAGAAACGCAGCTGCCTGTGTACATCTAATGAATGCAGCTTGTACTCTCCTTTATTTTGATACTTAGGGAAGAAAACCGGTAAGTTGATAGACTGATTGATATTTACTTCCGATGCCACCTTGGGAAGAAAGGAGGGATTGGTCCTGAGGTACACTCTGTCCGGATGGAAGACCAAGTAAGGAGGCTTTACGGAAAGGGCTTGGAGTTCCGAAACTCTCTTGGCTGAAGTGATGGCTACCAGGAATGCTGTTTTCCAGGACAAATATTTGAGATCGACTGTTGCAGCTGGTTCAAAAGGAGGAGTGGTCAAGGCTTGAAGGACTAGAGAAAGATCCCATGGGGGTACGGCTTCTTTGACAGGAGGCCTGAGTAGAAAGGTGCCCTTAAGAAATGTTTTGCACAATTTAGCTGACATCAAAAGGCCTGTCTCATGTCCCACATGGTAATGGGAGATGGCTGCCAACTGTACCTTGACTGTCGAACAACTAGCTCCTTGCTGAAAGAGTCCGGTTAGAAAATCCAGTACAGACGGTAGAGGGGCAGTGAAGGGATCCAGATTATGATGTTCCACCCAGACGGAAAAGCGTCTCCATTTACTGTGGTATATTTTTCTGGTGGAAGGCTTATGTGCTACCACCAGGTTGGCTTTGACTGCTGAAGAGATGCCGGGAGTCCTGACTAAGAGTGGAACTGGAACAACCAAGCTGTCAGCTTCAGGTTGACCAGATTCGGGGTCTGTAATTCCGATGGATGGGAGATTAGATCCAGAGTGGGATCCAGAATCCAAGGAGTATTCACTAGATGAGACCAGAGGTAAGGGAACCAAGTTTGCCGAGGCCAGAATGGTGCAATGAGGATCATTCTGCTCCCCAACCGCGAGGCTTTCTGTAAGATCTTTAGCATCAGGGGTAAAGAAGGGTAGGCATAGAGTAGACCGGGCGGCCAAGCATGCACCAGAGTGTCTCTCGGGGCTTCCCCTGGTGGGGGAATGAGAGCGAAGAAACTGTCGCATTTCATATTTAAGGGAGAGGCAAAGAGATCGCAGCAGGGTTGCCCCCATTTTGGGAATATCAGCTTCGCTACTAGTGGGTTGAGAGACCACTCGTAAGGGGAAAGAATGGTGCAGCTGAGTTTGTCCGCCAGAATGTTGGCCCGCCCCGGAATGTGTGTTGCGATCAGAAAGCGGTTGGTGGAAATCGCCCATTCCCACACTCTCATGGCTTCTCGGCATAAGGGGTAGGATCTGGTTCCCCCCTGTTTGTTGATGTACCAAACAACAGACATGTTGTCTGACTGAATTGCAATCGTTCCTACGGGGAGGAGATTCTGAAGTGCCTGCAACGCCAACAGCACCGCTCTCATCTCCAGAACGTTGATATGCAAGGAGGTCTCTGTGTCGTTCCACGTGCCTTGGACCATCCTGCCAGTGTAATGCCCCCCCCCCCACCCGAGGCGAGAGGCGTCCGTGGTCATGGTGGCGAGAGGGGGAGGGGTGCAGAAGGGCCGGCCCATATGGAGGTCCGGGGATTGGAGCCACCATAACAGGGCCCTCCTGCAAACCTTGCTGATAGAGATAGGGTGGCAGAGAGGAAGAGATTGGAAGGACCATTGGACTTGAAGGGTCCACTGCAGTACCCTCATGTTTAGGCGAGCACATGGAAGAAGCGTTATTGCAGCCGCCATGGAGCCCAGCACCCTCAGGACCAATTCCGCCGGTGGAGCTTCCGATTGTAGGATGGCCCGCACATGCAATCTCAGATTCTGTAGTCGTTCCAAAGTCAGGAAGACTCGTAGATCCCTGGTATCTAATCTGGCCCCTATGAACTCTATTACTTGTGTCGGAGCAAGGGAAGATTTGTCCGTATTGATTGTGATGCCTAACTGGGGGGCTAGGCAGAGAAAGTAATCTCTGGCTGAGCAGAGCAGATGCCTTGTTGAGGCAGTTAGAAGCCAGTTATCCAGGTATGGAAAGACCTGCATTCCCTGGAGTCTCAGGTGGGCCGCTATCACTGCTAAGACTTTGGTGAACACCCTGGGGGCTGTGGTGAGGCCAAAGGGAAGGACCCTGAACTGATAATGACTGGCTCCCAGCCGGAAGCGGAGAAATCTCCTGGATCGTTTGTCCATTAGAATATGGTAGTACGCATCCTTGAGGTCTATAGAGCACATCCAATCGCCCTCCCGTAAGAGGGGGAGAATGGATTGAAGAGTGACCATTCGGAATTTTTCCTTGGTTACCGACAGGTTCAAGAGGGAAAGATCTAGAATGGGTCTCAAGTCCCCCGTCTTTTTTGACACCAGAAAGAACCTGGAGTAGAACCCTAATCCGAGCTGGTCTTGGGGGACGGGTTGGATGGCTCTTTTTTTTAACAGCTGCTGGATTTCTGCGGCTGCAGCCTCCCTCTGATCGGGTGGAACATCGGGGAGGCTCTTGAGTTTGGGGACATGATGCATTGGAATTTTGTAGCCTCTGGATATGATACGAAGCAAATGAAGAAACCAAGCAAGGAAATGAATGAATCAACCAAACGAAACTGGAAAACAGCAACAAATTTATTCCGGTACCTCGGCTGAGTGCCTTCAAAGGAATAAAACCAACAACTTCTTTGCTGCTTATATATTATACATAACACCAATTAAACACTTAATTGATTAATTAATTGCACAATTCAAATAAAGTTAAAGAGACATACTAAATAAAAACACTGAATAACTCAATGTAAAAGTACATTCAGTATAATTATGAAAAAACACCTAAGTGCGTCACAAATCACAATACAATTTAATGCCAAATAATCAAAGTGTAAGATTTACACTTGGCAAATGCAAAATTTGCAAGAATGTTAAGAATTTATCAGGCAGTACTACAAATGGGGTGAAATATACTGCCCAGAATTATTTCAACTGCAAATCTTGTGGGGTAGTGTATATTATTGGCTGTGATTGTGTTCCAAGTAAATATTATATTGGCCAAACAAAACGCCAATTAAAAATACGTATCTTGGAACACATGGGTGATGTTAGAAATGCTAGAATTGACAGTCCAATTTCTGAACATTTTAATACAGTTCACAATGGTGCTTTGGACTCCTTATTTTTCTGTGCTTTAGCCAAACCTGCATCTGGTATTACTGGTAACTACTTACAAAATCTTTTAAATCTTGAAAGTAGATTCATTTTGAAGTTCAGCACTTTAAAACCTAGGGGCATGAATTTAGAAGTAATTCTTGCTCCAGTGGGATATCCTGTCCGGGCATTTAGGGACTGGCTCCACAGTGTTTGGCTCCTTCCATGCCCTGGTGGTAATACGGTCCACAGGGGGCTCGGCCGGAGGGGACACCCAAGAAGTAGACGGGCCTGCTTCGAATGCCTCCAGAAACACGGACTCATCAGAGGAAGCCTTGGGGGTAGACCACCCACCTCTGATCCTAAGCATTTCCATGATGCCTCTAAAGGAGACATCCTCCGGGGGTGACCTTGGGAAGCCTTCCCCTTCATCCAAGTCAGTGTCCTCTGTTAAGGACTCGGGGGAATCCACGTGCCTCCACTTACACTTGTGCTTGCGAGGCACTTCCTCGGGGGGGGGGGGGGTTGTCCGAGGAAGTCTCGCCAGCAATGTCTTGTTCCAATGGAACAACATGGGACATTGAAGCAGGCTGTCCCTGTGGCTGGGTGATGGAAGCCTGACCCAGCAGAGAGGGAATGCAGGGTGGAGCCGAGGCAAGGGCCGGGGGTCTGGATGCTCCCGAAAGAGCCCTCTCCACTGCATCGAAGGCCGTGTGGGAGCCGCTCTCCCTGGGCTCCAAAAGTCGACTCCCACTCGGATCCGATGAAGGGATCGGAACCGGCACCGAGACCGTCGGATCCAAGGGACCAGTGTGCTCCAACCTGGACGGAGCCAAAGGCACACTGAAACCCTCGGATCCGAAGCTCAGCCCACAGCTCCGAGAGGTCGGATCCGACGATGGAACCGACAAACTCGAGGGCAGGGTCGGATCCGAAGTACCCAGTACTGTCGGCGCCGACCCACCCCCGGCTCCGACGCTGCCCGGCTCCGAACGCTCCGAACCCGGAAAGCGGGTTGGAGAAGGAGCAATTGGAGCAAAGAAAGGGGTCGAGCTCCCCCCTGAAGGGGGGGGGGGGAGAGGCAAGAGCACTCCCATCTGCAGCTGGGCCTGGATGAACCTTCGCATCATCCGGTCCAAGTCTGCATCTGACAGGCTGTATGTGGATCTTGAAGAGGCCACCGAGGCAGGCCTGGAGTGCCACCTCGATGACCTTGATGGAGATTGGGTCTCCTCCTCCTCGGGTCCCAGGGAGAAGCAAGGAGATCGGAGCCGAGGAGGAGGAGACCTGGAAGCCGTGGAGGGAGAAGCCCACTTAGCCGGGGGGGGGGGGGCCGAAGCAGAGGCCTCGGCCCACCGCTTGTGGTGCTTCTCCCTCCATTTCTCCCTCCTGGCCTCCCTGTCCTCCGGCGCTTTGGTGGGAGTTTGAATCCCGGCCGGGGGAAGGGGGGCAGGAGTGGCTCCCACCACAGGCTGAGGAGGTGCCACAGGAGGAGCGGAGGCCGCAGCTGAATCCGGAGGCAAAAGACTCGCCAGGACAAGCTTCGACCTCCGCTCTTTCAGTGCCCTGGGGTTGAACGCTGCACAGATTGTACATCCTGACGAGAGGTGTTCAACCCCAAGGCACCGAACACACCGAGTGTGGCCATCAGCTGGAGATAGCTTATGGCCACACTCGGTGCATTTAGAAAAAATAGGTTTTGGGGCCTCTGCCATACCCAAAACTAAAGTACACTACACAAGCACACAGGCCCCAAACACAAACACACACATACACACTCTAACGACCAGCGAGAGGAGGGTGAAAACTAAACAAAATTAAACTAAATAGGAACCTAACCACTCACACAAATTAGAACTACAAAGTCTGACAAAAAAGATGAAAAAAATTCACTTATCTGTTGATAAACGCTAGGAGCTCTAAAATCTAGCTACACACTCAAGCGCGGCAAACTAGATCTGAGGTCATAGGAGGTTGGCAGGGGATTATGGGTGAGGGGAGGAGCTAGGAGCTTGGATCCATAGCTATGCTACAAGTTGCCGGCTCGGATCTGATATCGGATCCAAGACCCACAGGTTGCTGACAAATGAAGTCCCAGATCATACATTAACAGACTACAGTAACATTTTCTTCATTTACATATATTATACATCACATATATTTTCTTAATTTCTAACTACTATCAGTCCAGCATTACATAAATTGTTGAATTCCTGCCCTCCCTTAAAACTCACTCTTCCTCCTCCTACTGAACATTATTCTGCATGTATTCTTCCCACAATTTCCATTTCTATGTAATTTGCTCCTTCCCTTTTCTAAAGATCTATTCCAGTTCTTTCATCTGTTTTATAATATTCAATATTTCAAATACAGTTGGTTTAGACTTTGATTTCCATTTTCTAGTAAATGTTTTTTGCAGACCACAGAATTAAATTTAATTAGGCTTTAGTATATCTAGGCAATTCAGATCCTGTGTCTAAACTCATGCATATTATCCAGACACTCCCTTATTTTCTCTTTAGCACTCTGCAGTTGTGCCTTCTCTTTTTCTGTGAGATTCCCCTATTCTGCAATACTTTCATCTTTGTCAGCCTCTTAGTAATTCATGTTACTACTTTACATAGTTACGTCCTGGATGAGTTAGCCTAACACACAGAGACTGTTATTAGCCCAATTACAGTTACCCACTGATAGGTTCCACCCTATATTTGTTGTAGCTATATTTGTTGTAGCTTGACTGAATTGGATGTGTTTCCGTGTTTGTAACAGCGGTATGTGTTTGCTGTGACTTCGGAGTCTGCTAGCCGCAACCGTTGTCTTTGGAAGCTAAAGGAACAAATACTTAAGAGCATGTTCCAAGATACTGCCTGTATAGGTGGTATCCCTGCCTTTTAACAGGCTGCACACACTCAATATTGCTCCTGCTTTATCCGCTCATACCCGTGAGGGCTCAGCAATACAATTTAGACACAAACCCATGGTTTTAATCAATAGCGCCCTAAAACAGTATAGCAATTAACTGCTGAACTAGCGCAGCCTAATATCACCAGATACGGTGTATCTGAAAGTGATTCCTGTAGTATGAAGTAGATAACTGCTAAATGTGAGACCACCATCTTTCAGAACAGCGTATGGTCCCCAATGAAAGGATTACTTATATACCTATGTATTGGTTGTATGGAGCACTAGCTACCATTAAGTTGAAAAAAGAAAAAGCTTTTAAACACACAGTTAGTGTTACCGGTCGCTAACCTAGCGTCCATCATATTTTTTAACTGTTGAACCATCCTGGCGATTGAGAATAACAAGTCGTTTTACAACTGTTCTGCTGCTACCTGAGTTAATACAATTGTTTTTAACTGTTTAGCTGCTACCCGAGTTACTACATTGTTACCCCTTTATTATTGCTATTGTCCTAGAATATGGTGGTTACAGATTCTTAATTAATGAAATTAAAGTTTAATTAATGCTAGCCTACAAAAAAAGGGTTTAAGACTAAAACAAAGTAAATATACTGGGCTCCTAATTGTGAAGCATGTTCTAAGCTGTTTGTATGTTACACATTCCTGTTTAACAGTGCAATATTGTATAGTATTTTTTGTGTGTCTATGATAAGAAACTGCTATCTGTGACTGTCCTCTTCACATTTCCTCTCCTCTTCACATTCTCTCTAGTCTCCCTGCCCTACAGAAAAAGTAAACTTACAACCTACTCGACATGGTAAAGAAGCCAGGTGTACGCTGCCAAGGTCCTGATACACCAACCCCCCGAAAGAATTACCACTGCTGTTTAAGGGAAGTATGTCTGTATACTATTGAGTTTTGTTAACCTTAGATGCTAGACCCATAACCCTGCTAGATGGCTAGAACTTGATCTAACTGTGACACTGCAGCAGCCACCCTTCCCTTTCTTTGTAACCACTTATCCAGCCTTCTTTGTCCTTTCTCTAAGCCACAACAAAGTCGCTTTTCATAGACTTCCCTGTCCCGGGCTCCACTAGGACCTCTGCTGTACTTACAAGACTTGGCCACTAGATGGTGGCCTGACTCCTCTCTATTTTCCCCTGCTTTCTGAGTTGCTCCTGATTAACCATCCAGTGTTATTTACACTTTACGTCTACTTTCTACCCCCTCTCCCCACTAGCAATCTGCCTCCCCACCTCTTGACCTTTCAGCCTATTCTCTCCCTCTGTGCACTCTGGCCACTTGCCCTGCTATCTACATAGTTGATTGTTTCCAACATAACCTCTCCTGCAAAACACCTTCCTTTGGCTCTACCCGCTCCGTTCAGCCTGCAGGCTCACTCCGCCCCCTACCCTGCCCCTAAATCCCACTCACCCCCAGTGCATCTACATTTATACACACTAAACCACACCCCCTATCCATTCACCAGTCACATCCTCCAACCCCTTAAAGTACTAGAACCCACCTCCCACTAGTCATCACCTAACTAGACTAACATTACTCATCCCTGTATACTAACCTACACATAATACTTTTATAATGCCACCCAATACTACCATTACAAACTTGAAACCCTTACTTCTCCTAGCACTCCTACCCTTTTTAGACATACCTTAACTAATTACTTTCTATGAACACCTTAACTGCCTAAACTTTTATAACCCTATGAATCAAACCTCCACACCAACACTTATCATCCCTCATAGCCATAATCTCACATCCTATCCACCATAGTATCAGCCAAATTTCATAGACTCACCCATATCACATACTACAGCCCTAGAGCTAGAAAACCCCAGAACCTAATAAGTAAAGATTTAACTCTCACTCTGGCAGTACAAGTCCACTCCCTAATTGATGGTGACATGCACCCAAACCCTGGCCCAAATTCCACCACTACCACAGAGCCCAACACCCAAACTACTATTAATACACACCTGCTTAACAGACCCCCTAACTCTCTCCTGATAGCCCATCTCAATATTCGAAGTATAAATAACAAAGTTGCCCACTTCACACTCTCATAGATATACATTTATTTGACATCCTCTGTCTCACTGAAACTTGGCTCAAGCCAACTACACATGATACTGCTGTTTATTCTCCCAGATTACAATATCCTGAGACTTGACCGTAACACTAAAAAAGGTGAAGGAGTAGCTATTTTATATAAATCTAAATTACAAGTGACCTCCATCGACTCTAAACCTCCTCTAACTAGCAATGCAGAAATTCTTATCTCCAAAATTCAACTCAACAAATGTAATTTATATAATCTGTATCTACCTTCCCCCAGGCAACAATATCAACACCTTAGAGGCTATCCTAAATTGGCTGTCCACCACCTACCCACAAGAAACCATAATTCTTGGCGACTTTAATATAAACTGGAAGTGTTGTACATCTGAACAGCTTTCTACCCACATCAACCTACATGGTTTTACCCAAACCATTACATCCCCCACTAGAACCAATAAATATAACAACAATGACAGTACCCTAGATTGGATTCTCACAAACAGTCATCACCAAACTTACAAAGTAGGCACCCTCCCTGAAGATATAAGTAATCACTCACTCACCTTCTTAATTAGGTATAAGAGTGACATCCCAAACCCAACCATTTATGGGAAAATAAGGTCTAACAAAAATTTCCACCCCGATAGCTTTCAAAATGAACTCGAAGCTTGCGACTGGTCACCCATGAAACACCTACCTTTAGAAGATGCCGTTAAATACTTTAACTCTAAATTTTTAACCATTCTTGATTATCATGCCCCAACACGGATAATTAGAAGCAACTCTAAACCAGCCCCATGGCTCTCCAAAACTGCCAAACCAAAAATCCTCCATAGAAACAAACTCTGGGCTAGCTGGCGGACAACCAAACGCCCAACAGATCACCTAAAGTTTAGACAATTAAGAAATGAAAGTAAACAAGCCATATTGTCAGATAAAAGAAATTATTACTATCACCTCCAACAAACCCACAAAAATAAACCTCAAAAATTCTGATCTGGTATCAATAAACTTTTACACCCAGGTCACTCAATTACACCCACCCCCTCAGGCTATAATCTCAACAGCTCTTACCAAATTGCCAATGCTTTTAACTCTTTCTTCACGGACACCATTCAATCTCTGGCCAATCAGCTATCTCCCGACACTACATCTTCTTCTACTGATATCCCTAACAGCCCTCCTCTAGTTCAACTCCAACCTGTTCCTACATCCCTTGTCTGCACCCTTATTCAGAAACTTAAACCCACCACCCTCTCTGCAGACCTACTACCTGCAGAATACCTCAAAAAAAGCTGCTAAATATATAGTCTACCCCAAATCCATCCTCATTAACAGAACTATTACTGAAGGAACCATTCCATCAATCTGGAAAATCTCACATATCATCCCCTGCATAAAGGAGGTAATTCCAAAGATTTTTCTAACTATAGGCCTATAGCCATATTATCCCCACTGGCAAGATTCATGGAGAAGTGCATTCATAAGCAACTATTAAACCACCTACTAGAAAACAGCCTACTTGCCACCTGGCAACATGGCTTCAGACCATTTCATAGCACAACCTCTGCTCTCTTTATCCTTCACCGACTGCATTAATAAAAATCATAATAATGACACACTATCCTCAGCCCTCTTCATTGATCTTTCGAAAGCCTTTGACATGGTCAATAACCAGCTACTCATAAACACACTTAGAAACTTCTCACTGGATCCACTTGCTATACAGTGGTTCCAATCCTATTTAAATAAAAGGCAACATGCTGTATTATGGGAGAATAACCTGTCTTCCCACCTCCCAATTGCCCTTGGTGTCCCTCAAGGCTCTATATTGGGTTCTCTCCTCTTTTCTACTTTTACAAATGACCTACACTCTCAATTACCTCAAGCCACTTGTATCCAATATGCAGATGATTCCACTTTAATATGCTCAGCCTCTTCACCATCACAACTTCAGTCCCTAACCCAAGAAGTGTTCAGCACAGTAGAGAAATGGCTCCTTCACCAATGTCTCATCCTGAACCCAAACAAACCAAAAATGTTACTATTCACTCCCACCCGCACAGCCTCCCCACTGAACTTCACTGTTACATCTAGCAATGGTACTATCATAGCTCCCGATTCTACCACAAAACTACTTGGAGTACTAATCGATAATAACCTTACCTTTGAGCCCCATATTAACAACACCATAAAAACAGTAAACAAGAAACTATGTTCCCTCTACAGGATCACACCCTTTCTGACTCGACTAGCCCGGATCACTATTGCTCGTACCCACTTAATCTCAACCCTACTATATGCATCCCCAATCTATACTAAATTATGTAAAAGTAATCTGAACAAACTGGATATCTCCTACAATAATATTGCTAGATTTGCAACCGGGTCTACCTATAGAACCCATCACTGCAACAATCTTAATCAACTAGGATGGCTAGAATTGCCATATCTTATTCTACTGAACCAACTAACTATTGCCCATAAGATTCTATACCAACCTACAAATACTCCAATACTCACCTTATCACTACAATAACCTTAAAACCCTACGCTCACCAAATAAACTACTGGTACAGATAGGTAAAAACCAACAATCTGGACGGAGACTCTCTGTTCGCTAACACGATGGGTAAAACCTGGAAAACCCTCCCCTCAATTACACTATTTAAAACTAAACTCAAACCATACCTTAAATCACACTGGTTATGCCCCTGTGCAAACACAGACTACCTCCCTTGTTTTCAGTCATTAATCTTCTTACTTGCACTAACTAAATTCATCTTTTCACTAACAATAATGTGTGTGTAACTTTTAGTTTAATAGTGCACTATTTTTACTTATGTTTTATATTTTTGTATGTATATCCACACCGGTTATGTAACTAAGAATGTCTTTTCTTACTCATAAGCTAAAATGTAATGAACAGTTATAATTTTGCTAAAACTTGGAAATGTACCTGTGTTCTTAAATATTTTTTTGATGTGCGGAGCTTTTCTCCCCGGGCCTCCACTGAAAATGGACATATATCCAGTTGGACCAGCCCGGTCAACAAATGTAAAATAAATAAATAAAATAAAATTCTATTTTATTTCAATCTTATTTTTAAGCTCCATTTTCATTGTATCCACCTCACTAGCCATAACTTCTGAAGAAATTTATATCTTCCCAATTAATTATCGAATAATTTCCATTACCCATACCTTAAACTTCTCTCTTTTTAACAAGTAGGTGGGGAAGTGACAATGTCCCATTTTTACTCCATTACACTGCATTTTTGCCTTTGTTTTTATTAGTGCAAAATATAAAAGTTATTGGATGCCTTTCAAAGCTTTCAATTAAATACATACACTCCTGTGAAATATAATTTCTGCCTAGTCTAGTCCAGTTGTTGTACATTAGCAAATATGTAAATTCTGTCACAGTTCCTACTTCTGAATTCATGCTTTCCATACCAAACATTTTCATATATATTTCTTCAGTGTCTACCCTCTTTTGTTATATTTTCCTTTTAGGTTGATACAGCCTCATTATTGCCAATCAAGTTTCATTCCTCATGTATAAATAATATTCCCTGAAATAGCTGATGATTTCTCCAAAAAATGTCTCAAGCTCCATAATGGCAGTTTGCTATTTGCATATTTCTTAACATAATTCAATACTTTTTCCTTTTTGTCTATACCTGTAAGGCCATTTATATTCCAAGTTAATACAGATAGCATAGCCATTATGATAAAAAGCGACTGCTCCCACCTATTATACATGAGAGTTTTTTTTTAATGTGCATGTCCAACGTTTGTGTTACATGCACACACTGTTTGGCAAGCTGATCTTTTATTTCTTCTCATCTCTATTTGAAAACCCTTAAAAAAACTAAATATATTTTCAGAACACACCTATTCCCTATTAACTTAGAACAAACCCACAAAACTATGTACATCTTCACAAATTAAGTTTAGCCCTCTTGGCCAGAACAATTGCCCCAAACAGACAGCTGCACCAACAGGAATGACCTAACCCATAATTAAGGTAGCCCATGCATAGCTCTTTTGCTGCTGCCTGTGTTCCAACTCACACTGATTGCTGTCTGTTCTTCTCTTATCTCTACTCCCCTGCCAGATGTGAAAAGCAGTTTGTGTGCTTTCAGAAATCATTAACTATTAGCTCTAAGAAAAAGCACACTTGCTATCTTTAAATAAAACTACATTATACACTATTCTATTAAATGCAATAAGTATTAAGGCTGTTAGGGAGGCTCTTGTTCACTTTGTATACTTTCAAACTTTTAAATTTTGCATTCCCCTCAGCAAAGAATACTCAGAACTATCAAGATAACTGCTTGCACCTGCATGCAACTAGTCAGAAATGAGTCTTAGCAAATTTCACTCTGAACAGAATGTACAGCTATCTTCAGCTGCAGACTTATTGATTCCTACTGAACAGCTGCCAATGGGAGGGACAAGCCAATATCTTTGTAAATGTAAGAAACTTAGGATTGGTCATGGCTTTCATCATTTTATCTTATTTTTCAAGCCTATTTGCTTACAAAAACAGCTGTTTATACCTTAAGCTAACAATATTAATCTAAACATTCATCCTTGTAAAATAACACAAAATATCCTATTCCTACATATAATATAATCCGTGCACTTTTATACCCCCCCACCAGCATTCCAGGATCACAGCATAACATTAAACTTGCTTTTGTTCTGCTTTTCTTATCTTGTATACTGTATGTATGCTTGTACGTATACATGCAATAGTCACTGAAATGAGTCCCCCACATTTAAAATACCCCTGACTACACACTGCATAAACTGTTCTACTGTGAATCACATACACCTTATATCACTAAATTTTTAATACAAATGCTAATAAGAACAAAAATGTTTCCCCCCTTTTACTGCCCTTCTAAAGATTAATGACAAAATGGGCTATATGCTTTACAGTCTATCCACAAGTTTAACACAGTAAAAAAATGCAGAGTCTTCACTAAGTTCAGTGTTGTTGGTTTTCTTCCTGTTCATCTTCTCCCAACACCACAGTCTGTCTTAAGTCCAACTGTTCCTGATTCTTCTAGTCAAGTCCTATGCTTTTTTTGTGTCTCAAACATTTTCCTTTGGAACACTGGAAAAAGTTTCACTGGCAAAGTCTCAATATGAGCTTTACTGTCAGAAGAATGACAGAGTCCTCTTTTGTTTGCTGTTTCACTTTTTGTTGGATAAACTATTTCTTCCTTAGTCTGTTCTGCATCCCAAAATATCTTTGATCCCCCAAGAAAAATATTCTGAAGACATTTGGATACACCAAGTTGAATCTCATACCTGTCTCTTGACATTCCCTGCTGGGATAAGTTTTCCTTTCTTCTGCTTGGTGTTCATTGAATAATCATTTTCTGCAAACATCGTGCTTCCTCAAATTTGTAATACTTTTCTCATCTACCAGATTTTTCAGGATCAACTCTTTCTGCTGGTATGACTGCATCTTTACTAATGCAAGTCTTGGTTCCTTTCTCGTGGTCATGATTGGAACAAACACTACGTGCTCTTTCAATTAAATCCTTCTGTGGAATATCAGTCCAATTGCTTATTTGTGATTTTATAAAATTAATACAGTCTGTTCTTTCCAGTTTCTCATTGCACAGCAGAAACTCTAATTTCTTTTCAGTGTGCTCTGTTTTCTTCATTTCAACCTCTGGTTTCTGCAGTTTTATCTGTTGATCTTAATATCCTTTAAAGCTTATTTTATTTTTCCATCCTTTGGATATTTGAGATGATATATCCCTTCAATGCTTCATTTATTTTAATCACCTCTTAGTGCATGTGATTTGTTTTTTTCCTCTAAGGAAGTCATCTCTTAAACCAAAGCTGAAGCTTGAATTGCTTTGTGTTGAACAACTGCAGGTTTTTCACAGCCAGTGTTGTTCTCTTCACCTTTTTTGGTTGATTTTCTTTCAAATTCTCCAAATTTATTCTTTACTGGCATCTAAGCGGTGTAAATACAAGCTAGTAACTGAATTTTACTCAGGCTGACAATATTGCTGGCTCTTATTTCCGAGTTTCTCCTTCACATTGGGAAAGCTGAAATTAAGCTATTGATAAGTATGCAATCATCTTGGAAGTCCTAATTATGAACTTCCTCTGGATATTTTCCAGAACTTAAAAAGGTTTTCAACACTGTCTGACAGTTAGAGATTAACCTCTTGCATTCTATACTAATCCATTTATCGTTTGCTGAATCAAGAACTGGCTTACAGGATGCTCACTTAAGAGTTAAAACTGGACATCGTTTTTCAGATCCTTGCATTATTGGTCATGGTATTCCCAGGGATCAGGTCCTGGGCCAGTTTTTAACATTTTTACAACTGTTTTCCATCTTTTCTTCAGGTGTACACTTTAAAATATATAGAAGATGGCAAAATTGTGAACAATGTTAACTCAAAGATAATTAAATTCTCTAGCCATACTTGGTTGCTTTAGTATATTAGGCTTTAAAACTAAATCAACTATTTAATACACAACTGTGCTGTTACTCAATATGCATGTGTAACTCTAAAAAATGCCCTCTTTTTAATGATTTTACTAGTTGCAAAATCAAAAGTCTCGGGGAAAAAAAAAAAAAGCAAACATTACACATATTTAGAACTAAATGCATTGTACAATTCATGGCAATGTTTGCAACTTGTGTAACAACTTTTACATAAAATAATTCTAATAATGACTGAACTACTAAATAACTACTTAAAATATGTACATGTTCTCCAGAGGTATAATAAAATTATTCTGTATAACACACACAATACTTCATTCACTTGATACAGCACCATTCTTATACATTTCCAAAATTGCTTCTACTTTTGGCCATAATTTTGGAAAAAATTATTTGCTAGTTTAGTATTCCAATTTATCATGAACGTCCTGAAGTAGCAGCAGAAATTCTGCAAGTTTAGTGGGTTTTTATTTTTGCTGTAGCTCAAATTGTCCAAAAAAGGATCAATTATTAGCATTTGCATCTGCTGGTAGTGGAATTTTATATACTTTTAAGGTTTCAAAATATGATTTTACAAGTCCATTATGCTTGCCCAAAGGATTGCATTTGCTCCCAATAATTTTCAAGTTTTGTACATTCAACAAAAATATGTTTCCGATCTGCATCTATATTTTCTTTATAACCCTAGCATACATAATTGCTTTTGGGGAGGGGAGTTCTAGCGATCTGATGTGGAGTATATAATGTTCTATTTAAGCATTTCCCCTGCATATATTCTCCCAAAATAACGAGGCTGTAACTGCACTTAAATCCTAATATCATTTTTTTTCTTTTAAAGTAAATCCCAATTTTTTCATGTATACATATTTGTGTCCCTTAATTATCTACTGAACATGAAGCATCTTCTCATCATTTATATAAGTTAGATAATATAATTGTATTACTGTCTGTAAAATTTAATTTACGTACTGTAATAATTGTGGGTATCCTTTTAAGGTGGATTCTGAAACGTTTTGAGTTCTGTAAATTGCTATTATTTTATGGCTTGCACAGTTAAGCATCTCTGATTTCATATACTGTAGTCTTCTATTATTTTCCTAGTTGTTTTAACATTTACTCCGACTGCAGAATTATAGCAAGCTAATAATTTTATTTCTCACATATATAACATTTTTTTCATTTGTTTCTAATAAACCTATACTTACTGATAATGAAAATAAAACTAACTTTTTAAGTTAGTGTAGTTTTGTATATATAATCTTTAAACAGCTTCCAGTGTATTTTCTAGATATTTGGGAGTCAGTCAGATTATACATATTGAAAATAATTTGATTTTGATAACCAAAACTTATTGAATATCACGTCACTGAATTTGGTTAAGCTGGATTTATCTAAACTATACAGCTGTAAATGTTTTTCCCCATCAGCCTCATATTCGCAGTTCTACTAATATACAACAGCTTTAAAACTAGAAGATATAGCATAGCTTTTTACAGCTAGAAATCCTAGTCTTCCCTTAGCCCATGCTTTTTTTAACACTTTTACTGAATTACCACTTATGTCACAGGCAAACATACATTTATATAAAAGAAAACAAACGATACTGACATGTTCCCGGTTGCAACCATTATGCATCACATTGACACTCTGTATAATTATAATCTATCCAACATTACATATATTGAGAAAAATCCCTGCCTTCACTTAAACCTAACTCCTCAGAAATATTATTCTGCATATATTATTCCCACAATTTCCATTTTTTCTATGAAAGCTGCATTTACCCTGTTCTAAAGATCCCACTTCCAGTTCTTTTATCTCTGTTACAATATTCATTACTTCAAATACAGGTGGTTTAGACTTTTTCCATTTTCTAGTAATTGCTTATTTTGGCAACCACTAGAATTAAACTGAACAAGCTCTTAGTATAACTAGGAAATTCAGATCATGTGTCCCTGCTCAAAAGAAACACTTCCTTAGTTACATCCATTTACTCCCTGAATATGTTTGACAGATTACTCTGTAGGGAATTTTTTTTAAAGTCTGCCAATTCATTACATACTCAAAATATATGTCCCCAGTTACCTCTTTCTTCCCCACCACACCTCCAACATTTGCCATCTACCCGAGGAAAAAAACTATGCAAACACTACCAAGCGAAAATCCTAAAACATATGTCCTTGCTTTGTTTTCCTTGTGAATTTCTTATCCAATCTCTCTTCCTAATCTTTTCTAACCTTCTCTGACGGATTCCTCTAGCTATCATGTAATATTTCATATGCCGTGCTAATTATCCCTTTTTAACAGCAGGTTCTGTTCTATAGTCTACAAAAATCTCTACCAGTGCTGGCCTTTCACTTAGGATCCCCCTATTCCTTTCTCTTTGCTTATACTCTGATATTGATCCTTAATTGGAAAGGTGGCCTCTAGACTGCAGTCTAATTTTTGGCCTCTTCCCATTCTATTACATTTCCCTCGCCAATTATTTGCTTCCAATACATTGGCGCCTTGACAGATTTCTCCAGTAAATCCCATTCCCCTCTTGCCTATTCTCGGTACCCCCAATTGCAGTCATCCCTACTGAGAGAATGTCCTTTCTTCATTCCAGTGTTGGTTTACTTCTTAGAATACTTTCTGCTACTTTGTGAATACAATATTCTGTATGGTTACTGTTATTCTCTTTAAGGATCTGCATCCAAAATCACAGTCTCTCATTTCTCGAGCTTCCCGCTTATTTTATCATCATCCCTTTCCACTTTGAATTACAGCTTTCTGCTATGTATAGGAGCCTTAAATGCATAGCTCTGAAATACCATTTGAAATCTGATAATCCCAAACCACCTTGTTCTATTGGAAGGATGAACTTATCACCCTTCACTCTTGCCTTACTCTTAGATAAAATTCTTCAACTCTTTATTAATTGCTATCCACAACTCCTCTGCTTGATAAAAATATGCCTTACCTGTGGATAAAACTAAAGGGACTATTTAAAAGGAGGTGAAGTACCAACATCCTGGAAGAAAGCCATGGTGGGTGTCATACCTAAAGATGGAAAAGACCCATCAGATCCAGCTCCATACAGGCCCATTTTGATTCTGAACTATGATTACAAAGTATTTGCCTATAATGACTAAAAGAATGGCAAAAGTGATGTCAAAATATGGTTTTGTGGAGTGGAGGCAAACATTTGCCAACATTAATAGAACAATGATAATCCAGAGGGAATCAGAATGTAAGAAAAGTCCACTGTTGTTGGCGGTCCAGATGCACTGAAAGCATTTGACTCAGTAAGCTGGGATTTTAGGAGTAAGGCAAAGGAAGAATTTGCATTCCCTGATACAATAAAACGTTTAAGTAGGAGGATATACAAGGGATCAGAGGCAAAAATTAAAGTGGGAGGGTTCCTCTCTGACAAGTTGTGTCTGAACAGAAGGACATCTCAATGTTTTGAGAATTTTGAGAAAGCTTCAAGTCTTTTTTGAGATCTAAAATTAATGAAGATAAAATAAAGGCTATAGCTGTAAACTATCTACACACACACATGAACTGGTTCAGCAATACCCATGTTTATGAGGGCACTACAAAATGAAGTATTTACGGGATATGAATTATGTTACGGCTGCCAAAGATATGTGGAAAACATAACACAAAAACTGAGAAACTGGAAGCTCCTGTTCATGGATATGGACAGCAAGATACAAGCAACGAAAATGTTTTAGTCCATTTAGTTTTATACACAGGTCAGGCATTTTTTTTTATTTACCAACCAGAGGAGAAGTTATGGACAGTAATTAATAAAGAGTTGAATGAATTTATCAGGATGGGAACAGGACAAGGGCCATTTGGGATAAGCTGATCGTTCCAGTAGAATAAGGTGGTTTGGGACTACCTGATTTGAAGGAACATTTTAGAGCTACACAGTTAATACTCATATACATAACACAACCAGAAAGCTATAATTCAAAGTGGAAAGGGATGATGATGAAACAGGAGGAAAATTCAAGAAATAAGGAGATACTGGGATTTTGGATGCAGATTCTTAAGGAGAATAACAGCAGCCATACAGAATATTATATTCATAAAACAGCAAAAAGTAAGAACTAAGTCGACATGAGAATGGAGATTGGAGAAAGAAGATTTTGCCAACAGGGATGACTGCAATTAGGGATACAGAGAATAGGCAAGAGGAAGCTGGAATTTACTGAAGTAAACTGGCAAAGGAACCAAGGTACTGTCAGCATATACCTACAGAGGGGAAAGGTAACAGAATGGGAAGTGGCCAAGGAGACATTTGGACTGCAGGCTAGAGACTGGCTTCCCTATCGGGGATTAGATATCAGAGTATAGACAAAGACAAAGGGATGTGGAATCCTAAGTGAAAGACCTGCTCTGGCAGAGGTTTTAGTTGAATCTAGAATATAAGCTGCTGCTAAAAATGGGATAATCAATAGAGCATATAAAATATTAGATGATAATCATAGGAACCAATCAGAAGAGGTTAGAAAAAAATGGGGAGAGAGGCTGGATAAGCAATTCAAAGGGAAACAAAAGAAGGACATATGTATGGCTTCCAAATAAACAACAAAGTCTAGATGATTTAGGATTTTTGCTTGGAAGTATTTGCATAGGTATTTTTATACCCCAAGCAGATGCCAAAGGATTTTTCCTCACGTAGATGTCAAATGCTGGAGGTATTATGCATAAGAAAAAGGTAACTGGAAACGCATGTTTTGGGAGAGTAATGAGTAAGCAGAATTTAAAAATTCCCTATCACATACTCTGTCAGAAATATCAGATGAGGAAATGGGTGTAAATAAGGAAATTAGTTTTTCAGCTGGGATACAGGACCTAACTTGCCTTAAGTTTAACGTTGGTGGATGCCAAAAAACAATTACTAAAAAATGGAAATCAAAGTCTAAAACAGCTCTATCTGGAGTGCAGAATACTGAGAGAGAGATAAATCAACTGAAAGCGGGACCTTTAGAAAAGAGTTGGGAGCAAATTACATAGAAAAATGAAAACTGTGGGAAAAATACATGTAGAATAATATTTTGGGGGAGGAGTGAGGTTTGAAGGAGGGTGAGAATTAAGCAATTTATGTAATGTTGGATGGATGATAGTTATACAAAAGAATACACGTGTTGTACAGTGTTTAACTGGGAACGTGTTAAAATGGTTTGTTTTCTTTTATATATGTTTGTCTATATCTTAAGTGATAATTCAACAAATGTGTTAAAAAGTCAGACAGAGACTTTGCCAGTAGAACCTTTTACAATGTTCCAAAGGAAAATGCTTGATAGGTAGAAATAAATCACAGCAGTTCTCTAGATGCATCAAAAGTACCTTGGACTTGATTGACTGGTGTTGAGAGACAGATATGATCAGGAAGATTAGTGTTGTTGTTGTCTTTCTGCTTTTCCCGGTTAGGGGTCGTCACAGCGGAACTCCAGTCCGCTAATGATTGGCAGTAGATTTTTACGAACGTCGAGGTGCCAGCTCGACGTTCAACCTTCCACGAAGGCACGCCCATTTACGCATGTCTTTCAAATGCCCATCCAACCGCGGGGAGGACATGCAGACTCCACACAGAAGGTACTCCCTGCACTCCAGCCAAGAATCTAACGGGAGAACGTCTTGCTGTGAGGCAACAGCGCTACCGCTGCACCACCGCGGCTGCTCATGATCAGGAAGATTAGTAACATTGCAAAATTAAAACAATAAACAGGAGATTGTAAAGCATCAATCCCACTGAATAAAGGAGCAGACATGTGAAATGAGGCTTTGCAAAAAAAGGAACATTGGAATTTGACTGTGCTAATTTGGTGGTTTAACTACAAAGCATACACCCAACTTTACGTCATTAATACTTAAAGAATACAAGTGACTGTTAATGTAACTAGACAAGATTTGTTATTAATATTTGTATACAAATTGCATAATGTAAAACTGCACCTTTATACTGAAAAGCAGTTTTGCATAGTGTGCAGTTAGAGATACTTTGAATGTGAGATGGGGGAAGTCTCATCAGTGACGGCTGTATATGTTAAAGATATTATAGCAAGAAAATTCCTTTTTTTTTGTAAAGTATCCAGACTTCCAGACTTTACACTCAAAGTAAGAAAGGCTGTCCAGAGGCAAAGTTAAAGTTAATACAATGTTGTGATCTTCTCCTGATGAGTGACGTAAAAATATATTGATTACATTATATGTAGAATTAAGATAATAGTTTCACCTGTTTTTACAGACTTGGATACCTAATGTGATTGGCTTAAGCTTCAGATAACTTTTTTAAACAATGGGCTTGTAAAGTAAGCTAAAATGATAAAAGGCATGAGAATGGTAGCAATTTCATGTATTTGCAAAGTTGCAAGCTACTTTTTTCCATTAGTTAAGGCTCATTGGGATGCAAAAAATCTACAGGTGCAAGAATAACAAGAGGTCTGAACAGTATGTTCTGAGTGAAACTTGCAAAGATTCTTTCGTGTATCTGCAAAGTTACTATTCTTTTTTTCATTGCCAAATGCCTTTATTTGGAGATGAGAAGTCTACAGATGGAAGCAACTAATCACTAGAGGTCTGGACATAGTCTGCTTAGTCAAATGTACAAGCTACAGTGTAATTAACTTTTAAAGGAACACTGGCGAGCAGTTTAATGAAACATAAATGAAGTTTGAAACTGTGGGAAGTAAGTTACACAAGTAGATGCCTCCCCAGCAGCCTTAGTACTTTAATGCATTTAATGTAACAATGTATACTTAAGTTATTTATTCAAAGGTGGCCAATGTGTTTTTCATAGGGATAAAATTTAATGTTTACTGAAAAGCGTTCATGCTATTTTTCACATCTGGGAGGGGAACAGAAATAAAGAACAGACAGCAATACGAACACCCTTGACCAGCACTGGCTCTAACATGTACTTTAACATGGGTATCCTTAAATTTACAGTAGGTAGTGCCCTTGGGTGCAGCCTTCAATTTGGGCAGATGTTCTTATCTGGAGGGGTAAACTTCATTTTATTTTGAAAATGCACACAATTTTGTAAGTTTGCTGCAAGTTAATAAGGAATGAAATAAAACAAAAGTACAGGCTGTGAGCTAGCAAGCTGACAGCAAAGGATTTACTTTACTTATGTTTTTTTAACTGGTTTAGTCCAGCTAGGTACAGTCCATATTCAGAAATGACAAATGAAAAAAATCTTACAAAGCTAGACAGTATACTGTATTAATTACAAAAACAAACATTAATTAAACACCTACTTCGGGTTTGTAAAAGGCAGATCATGTCTCCTAAACCTGATAGACATCTTTGAAGCAGTCACCAAAGCCGCAGACAAGGGTAAGGTGGTTCACACAGCCTATCTAGATCTTGCCAAGGCTTTCAACACCATTCCCTACTCTGGAATTATAGATAAACTCACTAAACTAGGTATAAAGCCCTATGTCACAAGATGGGTTGCCAACTGGCTTACTGACAGAACCCATACTGTGAAAGTAGCAGATTCCAAATCCAACTTCAGACCAGTGATAAGTGGAGTACCACAGGGTTCAGTTCTGGGTCCTCTCCTGTTTGGTATCTACTTCTCTGAAGTACAGGTCAACACAGAAGGTCTTTGGCTAACAAAGTTCGCAGATGACTGCAAACTAGGAGCCATAATCAAAACTCCAAAAGATGTGGACATCCTACAAAAGGGCCTTGCTGAGACAGATGCCTGGTGTCAAAGCCATGGCCTCAAGCTCAATGCCAAAAAGTGCATTGTCATCCCTTTTGGTAAAAACTCAGTACCCATGAACTACCAGATAGGTGGTAGTCTACTTAACACCAAAAGTGTGATAAGAGACAGAACCTACACTGTGAAAGTAGCAGACTCCAAATCCGACTTCAGACCAGTGACAAGTGGAGTACCACAGGGTTCAGTCCTGGGTCCTCTCCTGTTTGGTATCTACTTCTCTGAAGTACAGGCTAACGAAGTTTGCAGATGACTGAAAACTAGGAGCCATAATCAAAACTCCTAACGATGTGGACATCCTACAAAAGGGCCTCACTGAGACAGATGCCTGGTGTCAAAGCCATGGCCTCAAGCTCAATGCCAAAAACTGCATTGTCATCCCCTTTGGTAAAAACTCTTTATCCATGAATTACAACATAGGCGGTAGTATACTTAACAATAAGTGTGATAACAGACCTTGGGACACAGGTGGACAGTAGTCTCTCCTTTGATAATCACATTGTCACAGTAGTCAGGAAATCCTTCTACGTGGCACACCTCATCACAAAAGGTTTCTCATCCAGAAAAAGAGAGGTCATTGTTCCCCTCTATTCATCACTCATTAGACCCATTATAGAGTACAACGCCCCTTTTGGTATGTACCTCACAAGACATCTACAACAACTGGAAAGGCCGCAGAAATACCTCACAAAGAGGATTACCAGCCTCAAACAGATGCCCTACGCAGACCGTCTCAAAAAACTCCAGCTTTACTCAGTCGCATATCGCCTACTCAGAGGTGATCTCTGCCTATCATACAAAGCTATGTCAAACCCAGAGCTGTTGGACATGCTCCACTTAAAGAAATCCCAATCCCTCAGAGCTACATGCTCTAGGGACCTAAACCTTGTCACCACAATAAACAGAACATGCCGGAGGGATACATTCTTGTCCCAGAGACTTCCCATACTCTGGAATAAACTACCTATCTATATCAAACAAAGCTCCTCATTAGCACTCTTCAAGAAAAATCTTGATGATTGGATGGGGAATAGGAAATTCACCCCGGGATCACCTCTGTGGCTCCGCTCGACAGTGGCACAGGAAAATAATTTTCTTGGGTGGCAAAAGCCAGGGTACCTTTTTGGCTGGGCTTGTATAGGCCCCGGGGCCGATAGCCTAGTACCTACCTATGAACATGATTACCTAAATTACATATAAATTAAATTATTACCAAAAAAACAAGTAATTTGTACATCATGAGAGTGACTGAATATTTATCACATGGGGTGGGGGTGATATTAGCATATTGTCCAACAGTCAGCAATAAGTTAAGTAATACAATAACAGACATTCAACTACTTATTGGTAGAAGGCAAGTAAGAAAAATTGTACGAAAAGGAAGAAAAGGAGAGTATTAAGGATACTTGAACAGGTAAAAGAATGCTGCAGGCAAGGGAAAACACGCAAAGATTGCTTATAAGCAGATGATAAGCTGTGTGTCTAGGCACATAGTGTAACATTTTTAATACCATAGGGCGACTATGCTAATCAGTAAGTCCAGAAAGGGGTGAAGTAAAGAAGGTACTTTCAAAAAGTCGTTGGTGAGGTGCTTAGCATAATTAGAGAAACATGATTTAAAGTGGCAGACAGCACCCTGGCAGTACAAAGGTTTGGTGCCTTCCACACTTTTAGACCAGTAGCTGCACAGACAATTGCTAATGGTGAAGATGTCTCAATATACATCAATAATAAGCATACCTCAAGGGTGGTGAAACAGGATGAAGTGCTGGAGTTCCTCCACATGCAGATCATTACAGATAAAATCCTGCACCATATCCTACCATGTCCCAAGAAGCTCACAATATCTACTTGGACCTACTGGAGACACAATGCAACCTAACGCCCTACTCATAGCAGACTTTAATTACCTCTCTATAGACTGGGAAACTTGCACGGTCTCAAATCTGCAAGAAAAGAGATTACTGGACTTCATAAATAAAAACACTATTGACCACTGAAATAGTGAATATGTCCACCAGAGGCTACAACATACTAGACCTCATGCTCACAAATATGGGAGAACGCTGCATGCTACCCCCAATGTCTCATTTTCCCTAGTTAAGTTCCAATCAAAAAGATGTCTCCTCAAAATCAAAATCAAATTCATAATCCCATTTAGGAATTAATCAAAGTCAAATAACTTTTTATTAAGCAAGGGCTTGTCAAAATTTATTTCCCCTTATAACCATGAGAACACAACAGCCTATGAATTGCTCTCAGAAATTCTGTACAACCATGTCAATGGCCGCTATACCTACCAGAAGTAAACCCAAGACAAACAGAGGAATCAGGCAGTGCTGGCCTCTTTCCCCTTTGTTATTTGTGTTATATTTAGAACCACTGGCAAAGAAATAATGGAATCAGAAATTCAAGGATATAATTGGTACTGTAATCCAGAAAAGTTGTATCTGATAAAACCAGAAAAAGTCATTACAGTTTTATGTAATATTCGGAGACAGTGTCAAGTCTTTGTGGGATACAAAATTAATGAAGCTAAAACAAAGACAATAACTGTAAACTATATACCCCCAAAAATTGGTTCAGCAATACCCATATTTATGGGGGCCATGAGAAAATGAAGTCTTTAGGAGTAAAACCAGGACTAGCCCCAGAAACAAACCTCCTTGGTATCATCTCAAATTAAACAAGATATACGACGAAAGGAAAAAATACGGCAAAAATCAGGAAGGATAATTCCCATAAAGATTAAAACTCTCTCAACAAACTAAATAGGCAACTAAGAGAGCGAATTAGGTCAAGCAAAGCTAAATATGAGGTTAAGATAAGCTCTCAGGTGAAAGACAACCATAAGGCCCTTCCTTCAGCTATGTCAGAAACCTCAAAGGCAGCACACAGCAATGCCCAGAACTGTTGGTTAATGGTGCCACATTCACCAAACCTGGTGATATCCTGGGTCTATATCACGTCATCGAACGCTGAAAACAGCGAACGATGATTGATCGACCCCATTTCACTGAAAGCTGAAAATATCGACAGCTCAGAAAGTACAGTTGTGTATACTTACCATAAATGTAGATGTCAGAGTGTATTCACTGTTGCAGTCATTACATTTGGGTAATCTGCTGGCAGGTTGCCCTCAGTCGGCCTGATTAACAAAGTCTTGGGTCCTGCGTCGGTTGCTGTCCCTTCTTCCATGACATCAGGTCATCAGGGGTATAAAACATGCAGTCAACGCCATTTTCATCAGTTTTTCTTGCCCCAGATGTCTGGTTTCCCCCCAAATGAGGAGCAATATATATATATATATATATATATATATATATATATATATATATATATATATATATATACATGCATGTAATTTAGAACACAAAAAATATACCTCCAAATAAAAGCAAATACAACAAAAATGCTTTGAGCACAGTAAAAGAAAGAAGAGGTATAAAAAGAGAAAAGTACGGGGCTGGCGGGTGGGTAACTAGGACTGCAACAGTGAATACACTCGAACATCTACATTTATGTTAAGTGTACACAACTGTACTATGTTCTTCATGTTTCACTGTCGCAGTCATTACATTTGGGTAGAATTCCAAAGCTATGGTTGGGAGGATGGAATTATACAGCATTAGGAGCAGCTATAAGGCCCTGCAGGACAGCAGTGGCAAAACCTGCTCTGGATTTAGAGAAGAGAGGTAAATGGTAATGTTTGGTGAACGTATGAACTGAGCTCCAGGTAGCAGCTTCTAGAATGTCTCTGGTAGGAACCCCTCTGAGAAAGGCTGCAGAAGTAGATGCAGCCCTGGTGGAATGGGATCTGATCCCCTTGGGGACAGGTTTACCATTGGGCTTATCCATTTTGAAATAGTCTGCTTTGAAATAGCCTTTCCCTCTGCCACTGCAACAAATGCCACCAGTAGTTGATCAGATTTTCTTAGAGATTTTGTCCTGTTTAAGTTGAATCTTAGTTGTCTGTGTACATCCAATAAATGCAGAATCCGCTCCCCCTTGTTCTGTGGATTTGGGAAAAAAGTTGGCAGATGAATGGTCTGATTAAGAGCCACACTAGATACCACTTTAGGCATAAAGGATGGATTGGTCCTGAGCGTCACCCTGTCCGGGTAGAAAATAATAAAAGGCTCCACTGCCATGAGAGCCTGTAGTTCTGAAATCCTTCTAGCTGAAATGACTGCTAAAAGAAAAGCTGTCTTCCAGGAGAGAAATTTTATGTTTGCAGTAGCAGCTGGCTCAAAAGGAGGTAGGGTGAGCTTTTCCAACACAAAATTGAGGTCCCATGCAGGAGTTGGTGCTCTCTTGGGAGGTCTTAAGTTTTGGCCCTTTTGAGATACTGCTTTAGCAGGGGATGAAAAAAAGAGAAGAGGCTCTGTGTTGTAATGAGCTGAAATGGCAGAGGCATGGATTTTTATGGAAGAGAAAGATAGGCCTTTGTGAAGCATCTCAGTTAAATATTGCAGAATCTGAGGAATATTGGGCATTGCTGTGCTTATTCCTTGTGCCTGGTTCCAGGCACAGAATCTTTTCCATTTATCAGCATAAGATTTTCTAGTACTAGGCCTTCTAACCTCCAAAATGACATCCATCACAGGTTTGCTGAGAGATGTAACTGGTGAAATTAATTGATTAGCCATGCTGCAAGATTCAGAGTTTGGAGCTGTGTGTGCAGAATTTGATAGTCCTGCTGAAACAGTAGTTAAGGTGGTCTGAGGCAGGTACCACGGAGGAAGGTGTGACATATTGCGTAGGAGCGGGTACCAGTGTTGGCGAGGCCAGTCTTGGGTAATCAGAATCATTTTTGGTTTTTCCTGTCTGACTTTTAGTAATACTTTGGAGAGCAGAGGCAGAGGGGGAAGGCATAGACTGATAGTTTTTTCCAGTTGAAGGATAGAGCATCCACTTTCCAAGATTTTTTGTGATGGATTCTTGTGCAGAATTTGTCCAACTGATAGTTTTGGGGTGAAGCAAAAAGATCTATGTCTGGGCTCCCCCTATTTGCGGGTCAACATGCTGAAGATTTGTGGATCCAGTTTCCATTCGTGTGGATCCATAAGATTTCTGCTTAGTTCGTCTGCCAGAGTATTTTGCTTTCCTGGCAGGAATTGAGCTTGTAGATGTATTTGGTAAGTCAAGGCTGTGTTCCACAAAGCCATGGCTAGTCTGCAAAGGGGGTAGGAATGGGTACCCTCCTGCTTGTTTATGTACCACATAACTGTGGTGTTGTCCGTCTTTATCAGTTGTTGTCCTGGATGAAGAAAGTCCTTGTAGGCTGTCAGAGCATTCTGTACAGCTAGCATCTCTTTCTGGTTGATATGCAGGTGCATTTGATTTGAGCTCCTTTCGTCCTGAATGCATCTCCCTGCCAGATGCGCCCCCCCCCCCAAGCATAATCTGAAGCATCTGTAGTCAGGGTTTGGGTGGCAGGAGGTGGAATGAATGACAGTCCCTTGTTTTGGTGACAGGCCTCTGCCCACCATAGGAACTCTTGCTGTAGGCAAGGAATGATAGGAATCATTGTTTCCAGGCTGTGACAATGTTGACTCCATAAGTTTTTTAGGTACCATTGAAGTTTCCTCATATGCAGTCTTGCACATGGAATTAGTAGAATGCAGGAAGCCATGAGCCCCAAGGCCTGCAGAATTTGTCTTGCAGATAACTGGGTTTTTGTGGCCACTTGTTTGAAGTAAGTCATCAATTGGATTTGTTTTTCTGGCGTGAGGTAAGTCATCTGGGCAATTGTATTCAAGCTTGCACCCAGGAATGTAATTATCTGAGAGGGTACCAGTTGTGATTTATTTTCGTTTATGGTGTACCCTAGACAGGTTAGAAGCCTTTTTACAAATGGCAGATGCTGTAGAAGAGTGTCCTTGTTTTCTGCCTGAATTAAGACAATTGTCCAGATAAGGATAAATTTGAATGTTTCTTTGTCTGAAAAATGCAATTACTGGTGCCAGGCACTTTGTGAAGACCCTGGGCGCAGTAGATAAGCCAAAGGGCAGTGCAGAGAACTGGTAATGCAAATAGCCTCCTTTGAAGCAGTGGTATCTTCTGCAAGATTCCCTGATTGGGATATGCAGGTAAGCCTCTTTTAAGTCTAGAGTTACCAAGCAGGCATCCTTGCCTAGCATAGCCAGTAACTGTTGTAGAGTCAGCATCTTGAATTTTAGAATGTCCAGGAATGTATTTAGATATCCAGGAATGTATTTAGAACGGATAAATCCAGAATTGGACGCCATAATTTGCCTTTTCTGGGTACCAGGAAAAGTCTTGAATAAAAACCTTGTCCCTTTTCCTTTTCTGGTACTGGTTGAATAGCCCCCTTATTCATGAGGGACATAACTTGTTTCTGGGCCTCTGCCGACTGATTTGGAGGCAGATCTGGCCATCCGTTTAGGATTGGCAATGTGTGGAAATTAAATCTGTACCCCTGGGATACTATATTTAAAACCCACTTTTCCTGGGTAATTAGATGCCAATTTTGTGCATGAAGTGCTAGTTTTCCCCCCAAAGGGGCTGCCAAAAGATAAGTGCTTGGAGATGGCAGAGGAAAGTCATTGAGACTGTTTACTGTAGGGAGGGTGCCTTGCTACTTCCAGATTTGGAGGTGGAGGCACCCCATTGTTTTGTTCTGTAAGTTCCTTGTGACTGAAACCTGGAGCCTTTGGAGTGTCTGGGTTTGACCTGAGCGGCTCTTGTGGATACTGGAAACGACCAATTCTTAGTAGGCCAGTGCCTACTGAACCTGGGTGGCTGCACTTGTAGGAAATCTTTTACAGTTTGCATAGATTTAGCTTTGTCTTCCATCTTTTTCAAAACTTCTTCTACCTTATTACCAAATAGACTGTTCTGTTGTAAAGGAGCATCCAACAATTTTGCTTTAACATGATCAGGCAGATTTTGCTCCTTGAGCCAAGCATGCCTTCTTCTCACAGATCCAGTTACAGCGGCCCTGTAAGGAATCAAAACCACATTGCAAAGTATGCTTTCCAACTTGTTTAGCTGAATGCAATAAATCTTGTAACTCTATTTTCCACAGTCAGAAATCAACATAATTTTCTGTTTACGTAAGCCCATGACATGCTGCTGATATTTAAGCATATGAAATTGGCGGTTTAAAGCCCTGATTGCCAAGGTTGCAGATGTGTAAACCTTCTTACCCCATCTATCCAGCACCCTGGAGTCTCTATCAGAAGGAGTAGGATTTTTAGCAGTATAAGCCTTAACACCCTTGGGACCCTGAGAAATGGTTTCAGGTTCAGCAGTAGGGTTTTTAAAAAGGAATTTGTGGGAATCAGGAACCCTGTAATATCTGTCTGACTTACTAGGAGCCGGATGCAGGGAATCAGGAGCCATGCTGGATTATGAGAAAACATCATCAACAATGTCTAGAACAGGAGGTACAGCCAAAGGCCTATGCCGAGGAAGAAGAAGGAAATCCCTAAGCCTCTTTTTAGATTCTGAAAAATCCTGACTCTCCCAGTGAAAATGTTCCCTTAAGGTATGCAAAGTTTCTCCAAAAGAAAAATCCTCAGGAGGTGAAGCAGAAGGGATGGATTCTTCTGCATCAGAGTCCTCATAAGGTGGAATAGATAATTCCTGATCAGAAGAAATGGAAACCTGATCTGATGATTCATAATCAGTGCCTTGCCTAGGCCTCTTAGCAGGAGGGGGATGGGAACCCCTGATCAAGGTAATTAAATCCTCAGCCATTTTGATCATTTGTTTTTTAGGCATAGGGGCCTGTGCATGTGGCCCAAGCATCATTTTTTTTAGACATAGAAGTTGATTCTGGCCTAGGTTTTGAAGATGGCGTTGGTTTAATATACAAATCTTTAGGCCTGAAACCACCCTCAGAAGCCGGTGCCTGCTCAGCGGCTCCGGACCTATCTAAGGTAGAGACATCTACGGGTTCAATACTTAGTGCCTCGCGGCATACCGAACTCCGAATGGGTCTCAGTAGAGGCCTGCGAATCAAAAGTAGCAGGTATCAGGGGCTACGAAAGCGCTTCACTGAGTACCGGTGACTGGCTTAGGAGAAGCTTCGTCGTCGGTTTTGGACCTTGACGGTTTGCCTCTGTCTTTTTCTTTGCATTTTTTGTGTATCCTGGTAGTCGGATTGCTAACCGACGACATTTCTGGATAGTTAAATCTTGAGCCAAAATACTTAGATGCAAAAATATACCAATGCTCAATAGCGCGTTGATTAAATTTAGCACAAAACCGACAGCAAGGCACTTTGTGGTCAGGGCCTAGGTAAGGAATACAGTACAAATGAAAATCCTTATGAGGTATTTGCTTCCCACACGTAATACAATTACTAACTTTTACTGACATCGGAAAGGAGCAAGAAAAAGTTTCCCCAACGGGGTACTTATCTTTAGGTTGAAGACTTTGGTTCTGAAACTCGAAAACAAAAATTTCAGGAGTCGGCTGACTGGCACTTGCGAACTGCTTCTGCTTCGGACACTGCGTGGCAAGAAAGACTGATGAAAATGGCATCGGCTGCATGTTTTATACCCCTGACGACCTGATGTCATGGAAGAAGGGACAGCAACTGATGCAGGACCCAAGACTTTGTTAATCAGGCCGACTGAGGGCAACCTGCCAGCAGATTACCCAAATGTAATGACTGCAACAGTGAAACATGAAGAACATCAGCGATTTCTTTCCAAGGGAAAAAAATCACTGTTCCAACAAAAAATTAAAAAAAAATTAAATAGTTAAAACACATACACACCTACCTTAACCCTATTTCTAAGCCCCCCAAAAAAGTAAACAGTTTAAAACATATCTCCACCTAACAACCCTACTTCATAGGTTCATAGGTTGGTACAAGGCTATCAGCCCTAGGGCCTATACAAGCCTAGCCATAACAATTCCCTGGCTATTTCTTCCCACATTATTTACTTTCCTGGACCCCTGTCTAGCAGGGCGACTGACGTGATCCCTGGGGTGAATTTCCTTTCTCCCATCCAATCGTCAAGGTTCCTTTTGAAGAGGTCCAAAGAGGCACTCTGCTTGACATGTATGGGCAATCTACTCCAGAGTCTAAACCCTACATCTAACCCTAAGGTGTATGCTAAATATATTACTAGATAAGCACTTACCTTAACCCGCACCCTAACTGTAAGGTCAGTACCTATTGCACATTTACATTCGGGAGCCATACCGGATAAGGGAATCTCTGAGTCCGCATTACAGTGCAAAACACGGCAAACTAGTGAAGCAGCCAAGCAACTTCCTTCCCAAGGAAAGAATTTGCTGAAAAGCCGCTTCACTATTTTGCCTGTTTGCTATTTCAGTTCGGTGAAAACGCATTTGATAGAATGCTTCGATAATGTGATAGAGGCCCGATATCCCAAACCGGCTCGCAAACTAATTTAGTTCCAAATTTATTTTCCTCTCACCCCAACCATCCTCTGAAAAACACCCCCAAACATAACCCCCTCCAACTATAACTAGGGAACATGTACTAGTTTGCGCTTGCTAAAGCCAAGAGCATGGCTCAACAGACCCAGATAACATCCTAGGATACCTGCTGAATAGTTTAAACTAAGACTTATCAAGACCTCTGGCGTCATTATTTAACTATAGTCTTAAAACAGATTTTGTGCCTCGTGAACAGAGGAGTGCTGTCATCCACCTTCATAAGGCAGGACCTTCAAAAGATCCTGAAAACTACAGACCCATTAGTCTGACTAGTCTTATTTGTAAAGCCACGGAAAGAACTATCATGGAAATTATCAACAAGGACATAGGAGACGCCCAGACACTGGATTCACCCAGACTAGCTTTATCAAAGGAAGGTCATGCTTACTGAATCTGGTGGGCTTCTTTGAAAAGGTATCCAAGGCAATGGATGAGGGAAAACTGTTCAGACTACCTATCCAGATCTGGCTAAAGCATTTGATACAATACCCCACTCAAGCAATGTCAACAAAGTTACAGAACTAGGTATCAACTCCTTTAAAACATGCTGGATAGCTTGCTGGCTTACTGATAGGACCCAGGAGGTTAGAAATGGTGAGGTTATCTCTAAAAAGACGCCAGTTACCAGTGCAGTGCTGCAGAACTCTGTACTATGCCCACTCCTCTTTGATATCTACTTCTCAGACATCAAAGCCAATGTCAAAGCCCTTTGGCTAACCAAGTTTAGAGATGATTGCTAACTGGGAGCAGTCATTGAATCCCCCCAAGATGGGAACACCCTTCAGGAAGGTTTAACACAGATTAGTGCTTGGTGCGAAAGCCATGGCTTAAAACTCAAAACCAAGAAATGCATTATAGTACCTTTTGGGAAGTTGTCCACCCCGCCTAACTACCTCATCAATGAAACATCTTTCAGAGTTGATTCATTAGTCAGGGATGTGGGAACTCATGCAGATAGTAACCTAGCCTTCAACCAACATGTGTCAAGGTAGTAAGAAATTCCTTCTACAGTGGTCAACTTTTAAGCAACGGCCTGGCATCTATGTCCAGAAAGGTCATCCTACTACTGTACTTGGCATCATCAGACACATCACCGAATGTAATGCTCCCTTCCTTGTGTACCTGACCAGACACATGCAGCATCTCTGAGGCTATGGGGATCCATAATACCAGTGTCCACTCAGTCTTATAAGAGTTCTGGCAGGGGGCATAGAGAGTTGGCTGTGAGAATAAAGGACGAGATGGACAACACACACAGAACGTTATGGTAAATACATAACTTCTTCATGCGTTATTGTCAATCTCACCTTTATTCTCACTTATGGGACTGCGTCCCAAGCAACCAAACTCCTGGCTGGCTCATGGGAGAATATTCCTCAGAATCATAGAACCAAAGGAAGCCATACTCCTGGAGCCCAAATCCACTTTGTAATGAGTAATACAGGTATGACATCCGTGCAGTGGCCCAGTAATCAAGGAGCCTCAATCCTCACCACTAGCACCAGTGAGGGGCATGCACACTGGGGGGATAACAAGTACACACAAAGTGAAGTACAATTTCCCTTAAGAGTACACAGAGATCACAATCAGTCTGGGGCTGGTTTCTTCCTTTCTCTCCAGATCCTCAATAAGACTCCCCCACTGGCACAGCTATAGAGTCCAGCTCTCAGCCTAGTAGTCAAGCTAAAACTTTCAGCACCCTCTCTGTCCAACCAGTACTTTGTGTCCCTGCTCAAGTAGCTGACACATACACACACACACACACACACACACACACACACACACACACACACACACACACACACACACACACACACACTTTAAGATTTGATTTATATACAAACACACACTCCTGGGGAAGTCTGGCACAGATTCTCCAGCTGTGCCCCCTTTCTGTCCAGACTAAAAGGTAGTACCAACTGCCACCAACCACTAATATCAGCTACTATAAGGCCCTTCCCAAAGGGTGACTAATTTCACTGTGTAATATTATGTTATCGAAATAGTAAGTGCGCCAAACAGCAAGGCTATTGGAGTGGCTTAGACAGTATTACCAAAGACATGCAATGTATGCTAAGAGCTTAAATTATCTCTACACAAAACAGCTACAGTTGAAAGGCTTAAAATATTTAATAATAATAAATAAAAACACAAGACAAATCTATTCAATTCAACACAGTGCTAATCAAGAATTCAGAAATCACAGGAACTTTAAAATAATATTGTAGGATAGTTTGACATAAATATAGAAAACAACTAGTCTAATCAGGCTAAATTCCTATCTATTCTAAGAGAAAGTATGTCCTAAATAACTTTACTTACAAGGCAAAGTGCTGGAGAGTTGTTGTCAGCTTCAGACAAAATCCAAAATGCTCAATCTTTCTCTTTGAGAAAGCCTTCAATTGATAATACCCAGTACTGCTGAGTCATTTCACATTACATCATTTTTATCACTTCCCCTTTAGTTCCCATGCTAACAGAACCTGAAATTTTACATTTCTTTGTGAGCTGCACCTGGCCAGGAATCCACAGCAATACAAGACATTTTTACATGCAAAATCTAGCAATTATCTCTCTCTTAATAACAACAAAAATAATTTGCTAGCCCAGACATCCCATCTCCGAGCTTGAGATCAAACACAGATGTAATTCTTTACTTAACAACTTTCTTCCTGCAGGGTGCACCGTGGTTACATTTTTGAAGTTTAACATATAACACAGTTTCCTTAAATTTAGTTTTCTGACATTTGTAAAAACAAACCTGTGGGTTATATTAATATTTACAATGACACAGAATTATCTACAAAATTCTATCTGGCTAGGATGGCAGCCTTCACAAAAGGTATGCAGTTTGGCCCATGCAGCTGCAGTGCAAATATCATCCCAAGTTAATCTGGACTGAAAGGCTGCAGATGCCGCTACTGCTCTGGTAGAGTGAGCTCTAACAGGAAAGGGAAGAGGTCTGTATTTAGAATCGTAGATGTAGGATATACACAAAGTTAGCCATCTAGATAAAATGACTTTTGAGACTGGTAGACCTCTCCTAGTTTCAGAGTAGGATATGAACAAATGGTCTGAATTCCTGAAAGCTGAAGTTCTGTGTAAATAAAAATGTAATTGTCTATGCATGTCCTCGCCATTGTTCTGGTAGTTAGGGAAAAATACTGGCAGCTCAATATCTTGATTTAAGTTATTTTCCGACACTACCTTAGGAAGAAAGGATGGATTAGTGCGAAGAGAAACTCCATCTTTATGAAAAAGTAGGTAAGGTGATGTAGCACATAAAGACTGTAACTCTGAGATTCTTCTAGATGAGGTAATGGCTACTAAAAATACAGTTTTCCAGGATAAAAACTTTAGATCACATGTGGCTGAAGGTTCAAAGGGGGAAGAAATTTGTTAATATGAAATTCAGATCCCATGGAGGAGTTGGGTTTTTATAAGGGGGAGTCTAATCGTTCTTCCTGTCAAAAAGGTTTTGCAGAGTCTATGTGACATTACTGAAGATCCACTATCACCTATATGACAGTCTGATATTGCTGCCAATTGGACGCTAATGGTACAGGCAGCTGCACCTTCATGAAAAAGCTTGGTTAGAAATCCCACTACAGAATGATTGGGTGCAGAAAAAGGGTCCAAATGGTTTTCAGTTGCCCATGCTGCAAATCTATTCCATTTGCTATTCTATAGCCTGAGTGTAGAAAATTTAAGGGAAGAGAGTAGAATATGTTTCACCGGACAGGACAGATGAGGGTACCTGGCAATCAAGGGAACTGCAGCAACCAAGCTGTCAATTTGAGGTTTGTGAAGACTAGGATGCGCCATCCCTGATGGGTGGGTCAGCAAGTCTGGAGCTGGGTCCAGAGTCCATGGTCTGTCCCGAAGAATAGGCTGCAGAAGAGAGAATCAGATTTGGCGAGGCCAACAGGGAGCAATCAGGATTATCATGTTCTCAAACAAGCGTGCTTTCTGTAATAATTTAGGTATTAGAGGGACTGGTGGAAAAGCATATAGGAGTCCTAGAGGCCAATTGTGAACCAGTGCATCCCTTGGTGACTCCCCCATAGGAGGGATAAGGGAAAAGTAGTTGCTGCATTTATCATTGGTGTATGAAGCAAAAAGGTTGCATCAAGGCTGGCTCCATTTCCAGAAGATCTTTTCTGTTACCTTCTGATTGAGAGACCACTTGTGCGGCCATAATATGGCCCTGCTCAGTTTGTCTGCAATCACGTTGGATTTCCCTAGGATATGAGATGCAAGCAGAAAATAGTTGGAGAAAGTACAGTTGTTTACACTTACCATAAATGTAGATGCTAGAGTGTATTCACTGTTGCAGTCATTGCACTTGGGTTATCTGCCTGCAGGTAGCCCTCAGTCGGCCCGAATACCAGAAACTTAGTATTTCTGCATCGGTTGCTTGCAGCTTCAGGACGTCAGGGGTATAAAAACAGGCAGCCGACGCCATTACATCAGTTTTTCTTGCCACAAGTGTCAGGAGCCCCCAAATAGGGAGCTAAGTTATGGTGGGAAAAACACCACCAGCAAAAAGTAAATACCAATGTCCCTGTAAGGGGTGAGTAAGAGATAGAGAAGTAGAGAGAGAGAGAAAAGTGGGCTGGAGGGTGGGAAAATTACAGTTGTGTACATTTACCATAAATGTAGATGTTCAAGTGTATTCACTGTTGGGTTATCCTGCTGGCAGGTTGCCCTCAGCCGGCCTGAATTCCAAAGTCTTGGGTCCTGCGTTGGCTGCTGTCGCCCCTTCCCTGACGTCAGGGGTATAAAAGAAGCAGCCAACGCCATTTTCTTCATTTTTTTCTGCCCCAGATGTCAGGTGCCCCCAAAAAGGGTAGCCAAACTTCATATATATATTCAGAAATACACCAATATAAATTTTACCTTCATCTATAATCAAATACACCACATAGGTAGTATAAATCAGAGAAGGAAAGATAAGATCCAAAAGAAAAAAGGGGGAAGGCGGGTGGGTAACCTGGACTGCAAAAGCGAATATACTCGAACATCTACATTTATGGTAAGTGTACATAACTGTAACATGTTCTTCGTGTTTCACTGTTGCAGTCATTGCATTTAGGTAGAGTCCCAAAGTTATGATTGGGAGGCTGGAACTAGACAGCAGTAGGAGCGTCTAAGAGGCCCTGCAGGACTGCAGTGGCAAAGCCTGCCCTGGATTTAGAGTAGAGTGGCAGATGATAATGCTTTATGAAGGTGTGCACTGAACTCCAAGTAGCCGCCTCTAAAATGTCTCTGGTTGGTATTCCCATGAGAAAGGCTGCTGAGGTGGCTGCAGCTCTGGTGGAATGAGGCCTAATGCCCTTAGGCAATGGCTTGTCATGGTGTAAGTTGCAGAAATGAATGCAATGGCCTAACCACTTAGAAACAGTCTGCTTTGAGATAGGCTTCCCTTGTAATCCTGCAGCATATGCCACTAGTAATTGTTCTGTCTCCCTATAAGCCTTGGTTCTGTCTAAGTAGAATCTAAGCTGTCTGTGTGCGTCCAAAGAATGAGGAATTCTCTCCCCCTTGTTCTGTGGATTTGGGTAAAAGTTTAGCAGATGGATGGCTTGGTTAAGAACCACACTGGATACTACTTTAGGCATAAATGTTGGGTTTGTTCTCAGGGAGATCCTGTCTGGATGAAAAATTATGAAAGGTTCCACAGCCATGAGCGCCTGTAGCTCTGAAACTCGTCTTGCAGAAGTAATTGCTAAGAGCAGAGCTGTTTTCCAAGATAAAAACTTCATATCAGCAGTAGTAGCTGGCGCAAAAGGAGGCAGTGTGAGTTTTTCCAAGACATAGTTGAGGTCCCATGCAGGTATTGGTAATCTCCTTGGGGCCTTAAATTATTGGTTCCCCTGCGGTACTGCCTTAATAAAGGGCGAGAAAAAAGTGGTGGCTCTGTATTGTAATGAGCCGAAATGGCAGAGGCATGAATTTTAATTGATGAAAAAGATAAGCCTTTGTCCAGCATCTCAGTTAAGTATTGCAAAATCTGAGGAATATTTGGTACTGCTGTATCAGTTCCTTGTGCCTGGTTCCAGGCACAGAATCTCTTCCATTTTCCAGCATAAGATTTTCTAGTACTAGGCCTTCCGGCTTCCAGAATGACCTCCATCACAGCTTTACTGAGTGGTGTTTTTTGTATGACTTACATTACCCGCCAAGCTGCCAAGTTTAGTGTACTGAGTTGGCTGTGCATGATTTGACTGTTTTGCTGGGACAGTAGTCGGGGTATGTTAGGTAAGGTCCAAGCTGGGTATAGAGATAAGTTCCTTAGTATTGGATACCAGTACTGGTGTGGCCAGTCTGGGGCAATCAGTATCATCTTTGGCTTCTCCTGTCTGACCTTTAGGAGCACTTTGGGGAGGAGAGGTAGTGGAGGAAAGGCATATACCGATAGGTTTTTCCAGCTGAAAGATACGGCATTCACTTTCCATGCTTGTCCGTGATAAGTCCTTGTACAGAATCTTTTTAGTTAGTAATTGAGAGGGTAGGCAAATAGATCTGTGTCCGGGCATCCCCATTTCCTTGTTATCATGGTGAAGACTTGTGGATCCAGCTTCCACACGGGATCCATGGGGTTTCTGCTTAGTTCGTCTGCCAGAGTATTTTCCTTTCCTGGCAGGAATTGTGCCTGCAGATGTACTTGGTAAGTCAAAACTGTGTCCCACAAGGTCATGGCTAGTCTGCAAAGGGGGTAAGAATGTGTGCCCGCCTGCTTGCTTATATACCACATGACCGTGGTGTTGTCTATCAGTAGTTGTTCCAGTTGAAGTAGGTCCTTAGAGGCTGTCAGTGCATTTTGAACAGCTAACATCTCTTTTTGATTGATATGTAGATGCGTTTGGTTTGAGGACCATGTGCCCTGAATGCATCTTCTTGCCATGTGGGCTCTCCAGGCATAGTCTGATGCATCCGTTGTTAGTGTCTGCCTGGCTAGAGGTAATGTGAATGGCAGTCCCTTGTTCTGGTGACAAGCCTTTGCCCACCATCGAAACTCCTGTTGCAGGCAGGGAATGAGAGTAATGACTGTTTCCAGGCTGTGGCAATGTTGAGTCCAAACACTTTTTAGGTACCACTGAAGTTTCCTCATATGCAGTCTTGCATATGGAATTAGTAGGATGCAGGAGGCCATGAAGCCCAAAGCCTGCAGAATTTTTCTTGCAGATAACTGGGCCTCTGTTGCCAACATTTTGAAATAGGTAGTCAGTTGCCTTTGTTTGCCTGGCGTGAGATAAGCCATCTGGGCAGTTGTATTCAAGCTTGCACCCAGGAATATTATCTCTTGTGAGGGTACTAGTTTTGATTTCTTTTTGTTGACTGTGTTCCCTAGACATTTTTTTATTTTTTTTATTTTATTTTACATTTGTTGACCGGGCTAGTCTGGCTGGATGCATGTCCATTTTCAGCAGAGGCCCGAGGAGAAAAGCTCCACTAATAAACTAAGTGACTAACAAATAACAAGTAAATAGTAATACAAAGGCAATTTAAACAAGAAATAAACAGTAGTATGGAAGCATTATAACTTAAATTATTTACTATAGAAAGACTGCTAAAAAAAGAAGAAGAAGGGAGAAAAAAGGTGCAGGTGGGGAGTTTGTAAAAAATTAGAGGTATTAGCCAGTAAGTAGCAGACATAATGAGATGAGTACTACTTTTAGGATAGAGATTTGCATGCATGAAGTCAAGAACTAGGTAAGATACAAGGAGAGAAGACAGGTTACAGAGATAGAGGAGAGTAACATAAAAAGAGGAAGATAGGAGTGATAAACAGGCTGGTGGGTTGCTAGGTCTACTTCTTGGAGGGATAGAAGTAGTTAAACAGGGTAGGTGGAAGAGCAAAGTAGGGTGTGGGAGAAAGTGAATGTTTCTTAAGCTTAGTCAGGATTTGAGCAGGGGCATAGCCAGTGAGATTGCAAATGTTTCCTTATTTGTTTTTTAAAAAGGTGGGATGAGCCTAAAGTGGTTAGTTCATTGGGAAGTTTATTCCAGTGAGATCCAACAGTATTGGCAAATAAGGAGTCACCTGCTTTATTGTAGGATTTGAGTGTAGCTACTAGAAGTTTGGTGGCTGAGCGAAGGGAAGTAAGATTTTTGTATGGGGTGATAAGGTTATTAAGTATGGGTGTATTAGAGGGGTAATGGAGAATTTTATAAGTGATGACTAATTGCTGTAGGAGAATTTGATTCTGTAGTTCTAGCCAGTTAAGGTTTTTGAGATTATGACAATGGTGAGTTCGATATGGGGAACCGATGGCAAACCTGGCAATACTATGGTAGGCTGTGGCTAGTTTCTGGTGGTTAGCTTTTGAAATGTTAATAAATGAGGGGGAGGCATATAGTAGTGTAGATAGGAGATGAGTTTGGGCTAGAGACACTCGGGTAGCTGCAGTAAGAAAGGGCTTGAGTCTATAAAGGGTACCTATCTTTTTATTAACAGCCTTGATGGTTAGATCAATGTGACAGTCAAAGCTCAGTTGATTGTCTATAGTAACGCCTAGGAGTTTGGTGGAACAATCAGGATTGATGATAGTGCCATTGCCAGACATAATGGAAAATGAAATTGGGGCAGATTTAAGGGTCGGTGTGAAGAGTAGTAATTTGTTTTTTTTGGGATTAAGGAGGAGACAGATATGTTGGAACCATTTTTCTGCTGCAGTAAAGATTTTCTGGGTGGAAGAGTGGAGTTCTCCAGAAGATGAAGCAGAACAGATGAGAGTTGAATCATCTGCATACTGAATACAAGTGGATGTTGGAAGTGAAGTAGCCAGGTTATTTATAAATGTAGAGAAGAGGAGGGGACCTAAGATGGATCCTTGAGGAACACCAATAGTGACTGGGAGCTGGGAGGATATATGGCTGTCCCAGAGGACAGCTTGTTTTCTATCATTCAAATATGAGTTAAACCATTGTACTGCTGAAGAGTCAAGTGATAGTGATGTCAAAGTATCTAGGAGTAGTTGATGGTTAACCATATCAAAGGCTTTTGAGAGGTCTAGGAATAAGGCAGAGGAGAAAAGGTTGTTATTGCGATTTTTGTTTATTATGTCGGTAAAGGAGGGAAGGGCGGTGGAAGTACTATGGTGCGGTCTAAAACCATGTTGCGAGTCTACTAGTAGGCTATTTTGCAAGAGATGATTTAGGAGTTGATGGTGAATACAACGTTCCATAATTTTAGAAAGAGGAGATAGTAGGGCTATGGGTCGGTAGTTAGAAAGTTCATTAGAGTTACCTCCTTTATGGAGGGGAATAATATAGGAGACTTTCCAGCAGGATGGGATAGTAGATTCGGTTATTGTTCTGTTGATTAAGATTGAGACTGGGTAAGCTAGTTCTGATGCTGCTAGTTGTAGGTATTCAGCTGGCAGTTTGTCGGCTGAAGGGGTGCAAGGTTCAAGTTTAGAGAGTAACTTACGTATGTGGGATGTGGAGACTGTGCTAAATTTTAGAGTGGGGGTGTTATTTTGAGGAGAGGTGTTTTGAGGGGAAGGGGGGGGGGGAGTCATGGTGTTTGCTAGAGAGGTGACTGTTTCAGAGAAGAAGTTGTTAAAGGTATCGGCTATTATGTCGGGTGGAGTTTGAGCTAAGGTAGCAGGTGTGGGTGTTTTGGTATTCCCTGGATGTAGCAGTTTATTGACTCCTGACCAGAATTTTTTGGGGTTGTAATTTTGGTTTTATTGATATTGAAGGTAATAGTTTTTTTTATCAAGATGGGTGAGTTTTTTTGTAGTATTTCTTAGGTGTTTGAATTGTAGAAGATCAGTAGGGTTTTTAGTGGTTCTCCATTTATTCCAAATTTTATTTCTATCTAGCATAGTTTGTTTGGTTGTTTTGGAAAGCCAAGGGGCAGCTTTGGAGCTTATTCTAATTAATCGGGCAGGGGCATGCTGCTGTAGAATTTGTAGGAAAGTGTTATTGAAATAGGCAACTGCTTCGTCAAGTGGGAGGTGTTTTAGAGTTGACCAGTTGCATACCTTGAGGTCATTAAGGAAAGAGGACAGGTTAAATTTTTTTGTTGCATAGTACGGTAAATAGTTTGCTTGAGAGTATTATCTTTTTGTTTAGTGATATAGGTAAGGAGATGGTCACTAATATTGTCTGGGAGTATTCCAGTCTTATAAGAATGGGGATTATTGTTAATCAATATCCAGTCCAGGATTGCTTGTTTATTGGTTGTTTTGTCAATTCTAGTTGGGGAGTTAATAGTTTGTTGAAAGTTAAAGAGATTGAGGTGAGTGGTAGGTTTGGGAGAGATGCAGGAGTTCCAATCAATATTAAAGTCACCTAAGATTATAGTTTCTTGAGGGAAGTTGCAGGAGACCCAACTGAGAATATTTTAAAGTGTGTTTAAGTTATTGCCTGGAGAGATGTAGGAACATATTATGTAGATGGCTTTGTTTTTGTTTAGTTGGAGTTTGGTACAGAGTATTTCAGCATTACCTAGGGAGGGAGGTAGGGAGTCCATTAAGGACACCTGTAGTTGGGATTTGTACAGTAAAGCTACTCCTCCTCCCTTTTTGTTAGGACGATCTTGCCTTAAGGTGCTATAGCCAGGTGGAGTGATTTCGTTGTCTTTAGTACCTGGTTTAAGCCAGGTTTCAGAGAGACAGAGGATATCAAAGGCATAGAAGTCAATTATAGCATGGAGTTGTGTGATTTTGTTGTTGATGCTACGAATATTAAGGTGTGCTATAGACAGGGAGTTATTAGAGAAAGGTGAGCTAGGGATGTGTGCAGTATGGTTAGAAAGGTCATGGTTGAGAGGATTATTGGGTCCAGGGTTGGGGTGGATATCTCCATGTAATAGTAAAAGCGTTTGTGGGATTGAAAATGTCTTTGTGGTTTTGGAGGGTACTAGATAGAACCGTTTCGAGGTTGGAGACCTGATGTGGTGTAATTTGTGGAATAGGGGGGGAAGGTAGGGAGAGGATGAGAGGATGTTAGTGTGTGTTTGTTTAGCTAGAGGATGAATGGAGGTTGTGTGTGTGGCTAAATTAGGAGAACTGCTAAGGGTAAGATGTTCATAGGAAGTTAAAGAATAGTGTATTAGAAGGATGTTAAGGAGTAGCAGAAGATAAAGAAGTTTAAGGTTTAAAGCCATGTTTGTAGGGGGTGAGGTTTAGGAAGGTTGGAACTAGCAGGAATAAGATGTTAAAGAGTGAGTTAGGGTAATTAGAAAGGGAGTATGATGAGCGGGGTGTGGTAGTAGGATAGGAGTATGGAGTTAATGAGTGTAGGTGGGGCAAGTGATGTGATAGGAGCAGAGTGTGTTGGGGGTGTGGTCAAGGAAGTATAAAGGTAGGACCCCTGGGGGTGGGTGGGAATTGGGGGTAGGGAGGGCGGAGTGAGCCAGAGGCTTAACGGAGCGAAGAGCCAGTGAGGGGACCAAAGGCAGGAAAACAATCAGAGAAAAAGAGAGAAGCACTATTTATGGTGAAGGGTAAGAATAAAACTATAGGGTAGAGTGCAGGGAGGAGAGAAGTTGGGTTTGGGAGATAAGACCAAGTATAAGGTAGCTAAGTGAAGTAGCAGAGTAGGGTGCAGTAGATTAGAATAGTATGGGCAGTACTAGGGGATAACAGGAGGCAGAGTTCTACTACGAGGATAAGGGAAAACCTGAGGTATGTAATAGAGAGGGCGCCACCTAGTGGGCAAGTTCAGGAATACCAAGAGACAGGGCAAGCAAAGAGCTCACAAAGTGCTGTATCTCGGTAAGGGGGAGAGTTGCCACAGGGATGGTGTTGAAGAAAGGAGGGTAAGAGAGAGTGCCTTAACCGCTACTGGAAGAGGAGGAGGGGGGGAAGGGTAGGCTGCTGGTTAACCTGGGAGGGAGGTAAAATAACCTGGAGAATACAGTTAGAAAATGCAATAGTGGGACATACTTTCCAACAGCAACTATGTTGGGTAGACAGTCTCAGTGGGGAGGACGTTTAAATCCTATTCAGGATTATTTTCTTTAATATGGATTCCACAGGGCTTCTTTAGCAAGGGTAAAGCCAGGAACCCAGGTGTATACGGCTGAATAACATAAAAGGGAGAGAGAGAAAGACAACATAAGCAGTCAAGGATACAGGTAACATATAACTAAAAATTGTGCCTTAGATACTAAAAGCTAGGTCAATACAGTAACTAACCCACAATCACAGTATAATCAGGTGTAAGAGAGAGAGAAATAAACACAGGTAAAGTAATACAGTCAGCTTACAGATATGTGCAAAACTATTTGTTGAGCTAACAAAATAAATAGCATACAAGTAATTAGTCTGACCCTAAGCAGTATCAATGTGAGAGGCAATAATTAGAACAACAGCTTCAAGAAGTTACAGTTGTGAGTAAGGCAAAACAACAACCTAGGGTAACAGTTGTATAAACCAGCAAGGTTGTCTATGTATTGATTAGTAATTACATACTCTATCACCTTCCTGAGGAGATGTGTAAGCAAGGGAAAAATGGATGTCCAGTATCACACAAAAAATGCATAGACATAACACTATTACATGTAGTACAGCGTTTAAGAAGCGCTAATCACAGAACACCTAGTTATAGGCTGTTTGTACTGTCTTCTATAATTCAAACATAGATAGGAATGATTAGCGAATTAGCTTTAAGTTATACTGTCGCCTTCTCTTATCAGTCTACAGACACTTTTCCTATCGGACAAGGGAAAAGTGCCTGAAAATGTTTTACAGTTAATTAGCAAGTACGCTCAACAGTTACAAGTAAACAAGCAGTATAATCAGCGTCGTTTCATTGCCATTATCATTTCTATACAAATGTTACTGCCAGCTTTAGAACCCAGTATTGCGTAGTTGGGGGACCACGTGGACGCTAGGGTAAGCGTATTCTACTAGGCTAAAAGAATTTACGCTGTAATAAGCATGTTAGAAGTCTATTCTCAAATGCCAGATGTTGAAGAAGAATGTCCTTGTTCTCTGCTTGAATGAGACAGTCGTCCAAGTAAGGATATATTTGTATTCCTCTTTGTCTGCAGAATGCAATTACTGGTGCCAGGCACTTTGTAAAGACCCTGGGCGCAGTAGATAAGACAAAGGGCAGTGCAGAGAATTGGTAGTGCATTGAACCAGCCTTGAATCTTGGGTATCTTCTGCATGATTGTCTGATTGGAACATGCAGGTATGCCTCTTTTAGGTCTAAAGTCACAAGCCAAGCATTCTTGCCCAGCATGGGCAGAAGCTGCTGCAAAGTCAACATTTTGAATTTCAGAATATCCAGGAAAGTGTTCAGAATAGATAGGTCCAGTATCGGTCTCCAGGCCTTGTCCTTTCTGGGTACCAAGAACAGTCGAGTAAAATCCTTGTCCCTGCTCTTGCTCTGGTACTTGTTGAATGGCCCCCATGTCCATGAGGGATGAGACTTGTTTTTGTGCCTCTGCCCATTGATTTTTTGGCAGATCTGGCCAGCCGTTTGCCTTTGGCAGAGTATGGAAATGGAACTTGTAGCCTTGTGACACTATATTTAGAACCCACTTGTCCTGGGTTATGATGTGCCAATTTTGAGTGAAAAGTGCTAATTTTCCCCCTAAGGGTGCTGCCAGAAGATAAGTGCTTAGTGCAGGCAGGGGGAAGTCATTGGGACTGTTTTCTGTATGTTTGTGATCTATCTTCTCTGGCTTTGGAGGTAGAAGCCCCCCATTGCTTGGGCCTATAAGAACCTTGCACCTGGGATCTGCTCCTTGGACGTCTGGATCTGCCCCTTTGAGGTCTGTCTGACACAGGAAAGGACCAATTTTTTGTAGGCCAGTGTCTACTAAACCTAGGTGGCTGTACTTGTAAAAAAATCTTTTGACAGTTTGCATAGATTTAGCTTTGCCCTCCATTTTCTTTAACACCTCTTCTGCCTTAACACCAAACAAAGTATCATGCTGTAAAGGTGCATCTAGTAATTTTACTTTAACATGATCAGGCAGATTTTTTTTCCTTTAACCAAGCATGCCTCCTGTGCGGCCATTGTGGTGCAGTGGTTAGCACTGTTGCCTCACAGCAAGAAGTTTTCTGGTTCGATCCTCGGCTTCTTCTGTGCGGAGTCTGCATGTCCTCCATATGGTCGCGTGGGTTTCCTCCGGGTGCTCCGGTTTCCTCCCACATCCCAAAGACATGCTGTAGGTGGATTGGACACTCCAAATTGGCCCTAGGTGCGAGTATGTGCATGTATCTGCCTTCCATGGAAGGTTGGGTGCCAGGCTGGCAACTCAACACCGTAAAACTCCACTGCCAATCATGAGCGGACAGGTGATCCGCTGTGGCGACCCCTAACCAGGAAAAGCTGAAAGAAGAAGAAGAACCAAGCATGCCTCCTAATTACAGAACCCGTAATTGCAGCCCTGCAGGAGGCCTCCAAATAATCAAAACCACATTGCAAAGTATGTTTTCTAAATTGTTCTGCTGCATACAATAAGTCCTGCATTTCCTTGTTTTCTGCACATTCAGAAATTAACATTTTCTGTTTAAGCAATCCCATAAGATGTTGCCGATAGTTAAGCATATGAAATTGACAGTTTAAGGCCCTTCTAGCCAAAGTTGCAGATGTGTAAACCTTTTTCCCCATCTATCCAGTACCCTAGAATCTCTGTCAGAGGGGGTTGGGCTTTTTGCAGTGGAAGCCTCAACTTCCTTTGGACCCTGTGAAATAGTTTCTGGGTCAGCAGCAGGGTTTCTAAAAAGAAATTTGTGAGAGTCAGGAACCCTGTAATATCTGTCAGGCTTAACAGGAGCTGGGGGTAAGGAGTAAGGAGTCAGGGGTCAGACTAGACTCCGAAAATACATCATCTACAATGTCTAACACAGGTGGAATGGCTAGAGGCCTGTGCTGAGGTAGTAAAAGAAAATCCCTGAGCTTCTTTTTAGATTCTGAAAAATCTTGGCTCTCCAAGCGAAAATGCTCCCTCATGGTATGCAAGGTTTCCCCAAAGGAATAGTCCTCAGGAGGAGAAGCTGAAGGTATAGATTCTTCAGCATTAGAATCCTCATAGGGGGGAAGAGAATATTCCTGATCAGAAGAGGAATCAGAAGAAATAGAAACCTGATCTGAAGATTCATAGTCAGTGTCTTGCCTAGGCCTCTTATCAGGAGGGGGATGGGAACCCCTGATCAAAGTAATCAAGTCTTCGGCCATTTTGAGCATCTGATTTTTGGGCATAGAGGCCTGTCCACGTGGCTCTTGAGTTTGTTTCCTTGCTTTAGAAGGTGCTTTAGTCTTTGCCTTTGAAGCTGAAGTCGTTTTAAAGAAAAGAACCCATCTGAGGGATTAGCGTCTGAGGCTCCAATACCTTGAATATCCAGCGGCATAGCCAACTCCACGTGGGAGTCGGTAGTGGCCTGCGACTCTAAAGTAGTGGGCGTCAGGGGCTGCGAAAGTGCCTCACTGAGAACCGGCGACTGACTTAGGAGAAACTTCGTCAGTTTTGGGCCTTGGTTGTTTTTCTCTATCCTTTTCTTTGCGTTTTTTGTGAACTCCGGTAGTCGGATGGCTATCCGACGACATTTCAGGATAATTAAACCGGCGTCCAAAAAAGTTTAAAGCAAAATCATACCGACGCTTATAGTGAGTTGGTTAAATCTAGCACAAAACCGACAACCAGTAATGTTGTGATCAGGGCCTAGGCAAGGAATACAGTAAAAATGAAAATCCTTATGAGGTATTTGCTTTCCACAAGAAATACAATTATTAACTTTGTCTAACATCGGTCTAGAGCAAGAATACTTAGCTTTACTGAAGACTTCGGAGCTGAAAGTCAAACACGAAAATCTCAGGAGTCGGCCGACCGACACTTGTGAACTGCTTCTGCTTCGGGCACCGCGCAGCAAGAAAGACTGAAGAAAATGGCGTTGGCTGCTTCTTTTATACCCCTGTCGACCTGACGTCAGGGAAGGGGCGACAGCAGCCGACGCAGGACCCAAGACTTTGGAATTCAGGCCGGCTGAGGGCAACCTGCCAGCAGGATTACCCAAATGTAATGACTGCAACAGTGAAACACGAAGAACATCCAGGACTGCAACAGTGAATACACTCGAACATCTACATTTATGGTAAATGTACATAACTGTACTATGTTCTTCGTGTTTCACTGTTGCAGTCATCACACTTGGGTTGATTCCCAAATCTGAATAATGGGTGGAGGCAGTCGAGAAGAGCTGGGGCTGGCTAGAATGCCCTGCAGGACTGCTGTTGAAAAACCTGCCCTGGATTTGGAAAAGACAGACAGGTGCTAATGCTTGGTGAAGGGGTGAACAGAACTCCAAGTAGCAGCTTCCAGAATGTCCCTGGTAGGGACTCCTCTGAGAAAGGCTGTAGAGGTTGAAGTTGCCCTAGTGGAATGCATTCTGACCCCCTGAGGGGGTGGTTTTTCCATGGTGTTTGTAACAGAGATGGATACAATGTGCTATCCATTTGGAGATGGTTTGTTTTGATATGGCCTTTCCCTCTGCCCCTGGTGCAAGGCTGACTAGTAACTGGTCAGATTTCCTGAAGGGCTTAGTCCTATTAAGGTAGAATATGAGCTGTCTGTGCACGTCTAGAGTTTGCAGAATCCTTTCCCCCTTATTTCGTAGGTTAGGGAAAAAAGGTGGGCAAATGGATGGATTGGTTGAGAGCCACACTGGATATCACTTTGGGCATAAAAGTAGGGTTAGTCCGAAGGGAGACCCTGTCAGCATGACAAATAATGAAGGGTTCCACAGCCGTAAGTGCTTGTAGCTCTGACACTCTTCTAGCTGAGGTGATGGCCAGAAGCAGGGCTGTTTACCAAGAGAGAAATTAACTCTGCTGATGCTGCAGGCTCAAAGGGGGGGGGGGTAGCGTGAGCTTTTCCAGCACAAAGTTAAGGTCCCAAGCAGGGGTGGGGGCTCTTCTTGGTGGCCTTACATTGTTAGCCCCTCTCAGGAACTGTTTGATGAGAGGGTGAGAGAAGAGAGATGGCTCAGTGCTGTAATGAGCAGAGATGGCAGAGGCATGGATCTTAATGGAGGAGAAGGATAGGCCCCTGTGGAGTAGGTCTGCTAGGTAGTCCAGGATGAGAGGTAAACAGGGCTGCGCTATATCTGCTCCTTTAGAGAGAATCCAGGAACTATACCTTTTCCACTTATCTACATAGGATTTCCTAGTACTGGGTCATCTGGCTTCACGAATGACATCCAGCACCTGCTTGCTTAGGCTGGCCAGTGGAGTGGAGTTTAAGGAATGAGCCAGGCTGCAAGTTTCAGGGTTTGCAGTTGCGGATGCAAGATCTGAGTGAGAAGGGTTGGGATCTGGGGTAGGTGCCATGGTGGCACCGCTGACAGACTGTGCAGAAGTGGGTACCAATGTTGGCGTGGCCAGTCTGGGGCAATCAGGATTGCTCTTGGTTTGTCCTGCCTTATCTTGAGTAGTACTCTTGTAAGAAGAGGTAGAGGGGGAAATGCTTAGATTGAGAGGTTTACCCACTGGAAGGATAGGGCATCCACTTTCCAGGCCTTGCTGTGAGGTACCCTGGTGCAGAATTTGCTGAGCTGGTGATTGTAGGGGTAGGCAAGTAGGTCCACATTCGGGGTACCCCTTTTCTGGGTTAGAAGGTTGAAGGTGTTGAGGTGTTATTGCCACTCATGTAGGTCTAGGATATTTCTCCTTAATTCGTCTGCCAGAGAGTTTTGTTTGTCTGGCAGGAATTGAGCTTGCAGGTGAATATGCATAGCCAAGGCTGTGTTCCACAGGGTCATGGCTAGCCTGCAGAGTGGGTTACCCCCTGCTTGTTGATGTACCACATCACTGTGGTGCTGTCGGCTTTTACCCTGCTGAGAGTAGTGATCTACAAGCTGTCAGAGCATGCTGAACAGCTAGCATCTCTTTTTGGTTGATGTGCAGGTGAATTTGGTTTGGGCTCCAGTGGCTCTGAATGCACCGGCTGTCCAGATGTGCACCCCAGGCATAGTCTGATGCATCTGTGGTTGGGGGTCTGGGCAGCATGGGGTTGAGTAAAGGGAAGCCCCTTGTTGTGGTTGCATGCTGCTGCCCACCATAGAAACTCTGTCCTGAGACAAGGTATGATAGTTTCCAGGTCCGGAGAATGTTGGCACCAAATATTTTTTTAAGTACCATTGAAGTGTCTTCATATGCAGTCTGGCATATGGAATTAGTACAATGCAGGAGGCCATGAACCCCAGAGCCTGCAGGATTTTCCTTGCGGATAGCTGGGTTCTGGAGGCCATTTGAGTGAAGCAGCCTGTCAGATAGGCTTGTTTTTATGGAGCAAGGAATGCCATCTGGGATGCTGTGCCCAAGCTTGCACCCAGGCATTCAGTTTTTTGACTGGGGACTAGTTTTGATTTATTTTCATTGATAGTGTACCCCAGGGAGGTTAGAAGGTCCTTTACAAATGTCAGGTGCTGCAACAGCTTTTCCTGTCTGCCTGAATCAGGCAATCGTCCAAGTAAGGGTAAATTTGAATCTGTCTCTGTCTGCAATAAGCACTGGCTGGAGTCAGGCATTTTGTGAAGACTCTGGGAGCAGTGGATAAGCCAAAGGGAAGTGCAGAGAACTGATAATGAGCAGATCTTGCCCTGAAATGTAGATAGTTCCTGCATGAGTCCCTGATAGGGATGTGCAGATAGGCTTCCTTTAGGTCTAGGGTGGCTAACCAGGCATCTTTGGACAGCACAGGGAGAAGCTGCTTTAGGGTGAGCATTTTGAATTTTGGTACTACCAGGAATGTGTTTAGAATGGAAAGGTCTAAGATTGGGTGCCAGGTGCCCTCTTTTCTGGGTACCAGGAAAAGTCTGGAATAAAAACCTTGGCCTAGCTGTTCTGCAGGAACAGGCTGAATTGCCCTTATGGAGAGCAGGAATTGAACTTAGTTTTGTGCCTCTGCCCACTGGTTTGGTGGAAGGTCTGGAAACCCTTTTGGGGTTGGCAGCATGTGGAAATAAAATGTGTACCCCTGGGATACTATGTTGAGGACTCATCAATCGTTTGTGATGGAGGTCCAGTTTTATGCATGGTGGGCAAGTTTTCCTCCTAGGGGCATGAGCAATTGGGCAGAGGAGAGGAGTTGAGAAGTCATTGTGAATTCTTTCCGTAAGGGGGTGGCTTAGCACTCCCTGTTTTAGAAGTGGAGGTACTCCATTGCTTAGATCTCTGCATATTCTGAGACTGTAGTCTGGGGGGGGGTCCGTTTCCCCTGGGTCTAGTTGGGGATGGCCTTGAGGGGGCTGGAAAGGACCAATGCTTCGAGGGGTAATGCCTCTACTGAATCTTGGAGGCTGCACTTGCAAAAAATCTTTGACTGTCTGCATAGACTTAGCCTTTTCTTCCATCTTTTTTAGAACCTCTTCTACTTTGGTGCCAGATTGTCCTTGTTCAAAGGAGCATCCAGTAATTTTGATTTGACATGGTCTGGCAAGGTCTGCTCCTTATGCTAAGCATGCCTTCTAAGTACAGAACCTGTGACTGCTGCTCTGCAAGATGCTTCTAGGGCGTCAAACCCACATTGCAGGGTATGTTTGCTGACTTGACTTGCAGAATGCATAAGCTCCTGTAATTCTTTCTTTTCTGCACAGTCAGGAAAAGTCAATAATTTCTGCTTAAGTTCCGTAGTATTTTGCTGGTATTTCAGCATGTGGAATTGTCAATTCAATGCTTTAATGGCGAGAGTTGCAGAGGTATATACTTTCTTACCCCATCTGTCTAAAGCTCTGGAATCCCTGTCCGAAGGGGTGGGATTCTTAGCTGTAGTTGCTTTTATTCCTTTAGGTCCTTGGGAGATGACCTCTGGGTCAGCAGTAGGATTTTTGAAAATAAATTTGTGAGAGTCAGGGACTCTGTAGTATCTGCATAACCAGGAACCAAACACAAAACCAGATAAAAATGAAGCAGTTGTAGTGTACACAGCAGGTCCACACCAAAATAAAATTCTTCCTTTTATTCACCAGTAGATTAAGTGCTTTTGTCATCTAACAGCTAAAGACTTCATCAGAATCTACTCAAGCATACAGAAAGGCAACTTAAGTAGTGTTTTGTAACTACTTAAGTTACCTTTCTGTATGCTTGAGTAGATTCTGATGAAGTATTTAGCTATAAGCTGACAAAAGCGCTTAAACTACTGGTGAATAAAAGGAAGAATGTTATTTTGGTGTGGACCTGCTGTGTACATTAGAACTGTTTCATTTTTACTCTGTAGTACCTGTATGGTTTCCTTGGAGCAGGGGGTAAAGTATCAGGAGTTAGACTGGATTCCATGAAGACATCATCCACAACATCCAAAACAGGAGGGGTAGCTAAAGGTCTGTGCTGTGGAAGTCTAAAAATTCCCTGAGTGTCCTTTTTGACTGAGGATAATCCTGGACTCCCCAGTGGAAATATTCTCTCTAAGTACGTACGGTTTCACCAAAAGAAAAATCCTCTGGAGGGGAAGCAGAAGGAATGGATTCCTCTGCATCTGAATCCTCATAGGCAGATAAAGGCATGTCTTCATATTCTGAAACCTCAGAGTCATCGGACTGTTGGTCAGTCAAAGCTGCTGGGGACAGGTCTCTTTTTCTATTAGCAGAAGAAGGCTGGTTTCCCCTAATCAGCATGATCAGGTCTTCTGCCATTTTAAGCATTTGTGATTGTGGCAAGGAAGCAGGCGCTTGAGTTTGGGTCGTTGTTTTTTTAGGTGTAACTCGTACTCTAGGCCTTAGAAACTTGGTAGTTTTAGAAAGAACTGAAGACGTGAAAGAAGTCGTCGGTTTGTGTGGAATATCGGTAATGTGAAGAACTTCCTCAGAAGTTGGTGCCTGCACAGCTGCTCCGGACCCATCCAAGGTAGAGACATCCGCAGGTTCCGTAGTCAAAGGAGAGTCTTGCGGCATACAGCACTCCGAATGAGTCTTGGTAGCGGCCTGCGAATCCATCGAAGCAGGCAACAGGGGCTGCGAAAGCTCCTGAGTACTAGCGAACTGGCGACTAACTTAACAGAAGCGTTATCAGCATTTTTGAACCTGTGCGGTCTGTCTCTGTCTTTATCCTTATGTTTTTTCAGAAGATCGGTAGTCGGATGGCTTACCAAAGCCATTTCAGAATACAGAGATCGAGAACAAAAGTATTTAACTACAAAAAGGGCCTGACAACAAATTGTTCGGGTGTTGAACAAAGCACAAAACCGACAACGAGGTACGTTGTGGTCTGTGCCTAAACAGGTGATGCAGTAAGAATGGAAATCTTGGCGTGGTATTTGCTCTCCACAGTTGAGACAATTGTTCACTTTTTCTGACATCGGTTAGAGCAAGAAAAAAAGATCCCCAACGGGGTACTTAGCTTTAGAAGACTTCAGGATGATTCAATTTCGGAAACGAAAACTCAGGTAGCGGCTGACTAGCAATCGTGCGAACTGCTTCTGCTACGGGATCCTCGGCAAGAAAGACTGGTGTAATGGCGTCGGCTGCCTGTTTTTATACCCCTGATGACCTGACGTCAGTTCTGAAGCTGCAAGCAACCGACGCAGAAATACTAAGTCTCTGGTATTCGGGCCGACTGAGGGCTACCTGCAGGTAGATAACCCAAGTGTGATGACTGCAACAGTGAAACAAGAAGAACATAGTACAGCTGTGTACATTTACCATAAATGTAGATGTTCGAGTGTATTCACTGTTGCATTCCTGGTTTCCCACCCTCCAGCCCACTTGTCTCTCTCTCTCTCTCTCTCTCTACTTCTCTATCTCTTACCCACCCCTTATAGGGCCCGTTGGTACTTACTTTTTGCTGGTGGTGTTTTTCCCACCATAACTTAGCTCCCTATTTGGGGGCTCCTGACATTTGCGGCAAGAAAAACTGATGTAATGGCATTGGCTGCCTGTTTTTATACCCCTGACGTCCTGAAGCAGCAAGCAACCATCGCAGAAATACTAAGTCTCTGCTATTCGGGCCAACTGAGGGCTACCTGCAGGCAGATAACCCAAGTGTGATGACTGCAACAGTGAAACACAAAGAACATCGTTGCCCATTGCCAGACCCTTATAGCTTCTCGACAAAGGGGGTATGCCCTAGTTTCTCCTTGTTTCTTTATGTACCAGACTACCAACATGAGGTCTGACTGAATTGCTATCGTTCCTAGAGGGAGAGAGTCTTGAAATGCTTGCAATGTCAAGAGCACTGCTCTCATCTCCAGGATATTTATGTGCAAGTGCACCTCATGTTCTTGCCAGGTGCCTTGGACTGTATTCCCCAAATAATGCCCCCCCATTTGAGAAGCATCTGTGCTCACCGTGGCCTTAGGATGAGGGGGAATAAAGGGATGGCTGTGAGACACAGAAGGGGAGTGAATCCACCACTTGAGATTCCTTTTGCATGATTTGGCTATTAGAATTTTGTGCAACACTGGTAACTCTAGTACTGACCACTGTGTGAAAAGTATCCATTGAAGAATTTTCATACGTAAATGAGCAAGAGGAATAAGCACAATGGATGCTGCTATTTTCCCTAACAATTGTAGTACTTGTATTTCAGTGGCTTTGGTCTTCTTGATTAGCAACCTGATATGTAGGCGAAGGTCGTGTAGGCTGTCGGGAGAGAGTCTTGCTATGAGCAATGTGGTGTCTATCTCTGCCCCTATAAAGGTTAATTTTTGAGATGGCTCAAGAGCAGATTTCTCGTAATTTACAATAATTCCCAAGGAGGAGCAGAGCTGGTGTGTGTAGATTCTGGCTTGTAGCAGAAGATGCCTGGTCAGGGTGGTTGTGAGCCAGTCGTCTAGATATGGAAACACCCAGAATCTTCAGCGTCTTAGGTGAGCAGCCACTACTTCCATGCATTTGGTGAACACTCTGGGGACTGTGATGAGACCAAAGGGCAAAGCTGGAAACTGGAAGTGACTGGCTCCTAGCCAGAAGCACAAAACCTTCTGGATTGTCTCTCCATCAAAATGTGGTAGTACGCATCCTGAAGGTCTGCTGAGCACATCCAACTGTCTTTTTCCAGGAATGGAAGTACTGACTGCAGTGTCACCATCTGGAACTTGGTTTTTTTCATGTACTTGTTCAGTTCGCTGAGATCCAATATTGGTCTCCAGTCCCCTGTCTTTTCTGGAAGTAAAAAAGAATCTTAAGTTCCGGATTCTCTCCGGTCTGTGGGGACTTCTTGGATGACTTTTTTTTTCTAGCAACTTTTGAATTTCTAACATTGCTTGTTCCCCTTGACTAGGTGGATCATCTGGGATAGTTTATGGGTCTAGGAAGAGAAAAGGGAATGATGTAACCACTAGATAACTATGTCCTGCACTCATTTGTCATTAATTCTTTGCCAGGTATTGAGGTGCTGCAACTCCTTTGGGCTCAGATCCAAAAGAAGCTTGGCAAAAGCAGGTGTCTTAAGCAGCCTCTTCACAAACCTACCCACCCATGTCTTAGTCAGAGAGATTCCTAGTAGACGTCGTAGATAATTTCTGGGATCTGGGCCTCGTAAGGAAGGGAGATGATAGTCGGGATGTGATTGGCTCCTATAGCAGTATTCTCCAAGTGGCTGAGTTTTCGGAGCTGATTCCGAATCTTTCTTCTGAGCTGTAGATTTCTGCTGATCTGAGGAAACTCCCGGATCTGTAACAGTTGTCTGCTCTGTGGAAACAGGAGCAGACACTTTTGGCATCTTTGCCCTCGACTCCGAAGAAGCTTTTGGAGCCAGGAAGGTTGTTGGGTGATTATCCTTTTACATATTATATTTTAGATTTAGTGAAATTTTGTTTGGAAAATAATTATTTTTATTTTGATAGTCAAATTTTTCATCAAATACAAGGTACAGCAATGGGTGCTCCCTTTGCACCCATGTATGCTAATATTTTTATGGGACTGGTTGAACAAGAATGTATTTATACTAATTCTTTTGTTAAAAAACGTGAAATTTTATTTCAGATACATAGATGATTTGATTTTTTATGTGAAGGTGGTATACATTTGGTATTAAATTTTGTACAAGAGATTCAACTTAATAGGTTTGATATATCTTTTGATGGTTCACAATATGGACAAACAGTCTCTTTTTTGGATATTAATTTGTGCGGAATTGTTGGAAAACATAGCAGCACAAGTATCCATAGGAAGTTTGATTCGCCTAATGAGTTTTTAATGGATACCAGTTGCCATCCAAAACATATTATTGAAGCTTTGCCTTATGGTGAATTCTCTAGATCATGCAATGAAGACAATGTATTTATGAAGGAAGTACAGCGTACTAGGACTATGAAAATAGACATTATGATACTAAATTAACTGAATTAGATATTCAAAAGATATTTAATATTAGATATAATATAAGATCATTACAGAAGAATAGGTGTAATAGTTATGCTGTTAATCATAAAAATGTAGATAATTTATTTGTAGTTTCCACTTATAATATTTGTAGTGATATTATTAAACAACATATAGTACATTTTTGGGAATTATTAAAAAATTGTGGTGAACTTAGTAGTTTAACTAATAAAAAATTTTTTTTTTCCTATAAGAGGGGTAGAAACATCAAGGATATGGTAGTACATACCAGATTTTGTAAACCTGAGTCTAAATTGTATCATATTGCTGCCACAGGAATGTTATCTTGTGGGAGATGTAGTGGATGTCCTTACATAGTTAATTTTTTCTCACACATAAATAATATTGGCTTTAGACCCAATGGGTTGTACAATTGTAGAACTGAGAGAGCTATTTATGCTATTAAATGTGGGTGCAATAAGTTTTACATTGGTCAAACAAAGAGAATGTTTAAAATAAGATTATTGGAGCATTTGAGGGACATCAGAGTAAATAAAGCTGAGAGCCCCTTAGCTCAACATTTTCATGAACATCATGGTGGGAACTCTGATAGTTTAAAGGTAACTATTTTGGAACAAATTCTTATGAATGAGTCTGATATAAACAGGACTAAGAATATGCTTTTAAAGAAAGAAACTATTTTTATTTTAAAATATGGCACTTTGATACCTAAAGGTTTGAACACAGACTGCTGTTGGAGAAGTGTTGTTTGAAATGTATTGTATTTCTTTAAGTTTTAATTATTTAATTGTTTAATGATTTGATTATTGATTGTAGCTGGTGTTATATAAACTGTCTTTACATGTGGTGTGTTACTCCTTGAAGGCTTATTGTGGCCGAGGCGCTAGAGAAATTAAACTTTTCATTGGCTTTGTTGTTTCGTTTTGTGGTGTAGCATTTTGGGTCCTGTAGTTGTTTGGTGTTTTCCTGACCTCTCTGATTTATCAGACTTTGAAGAGGAGGAATCAGATGCAACAGCCTCAGAGAAAGGGGTTTTGATTAACCCCTTCAAAATCAATTTGATTTTGTGTTCCATTAATGCCCTCTGATTGAAGGCGTGACAAACGGAACATGATTCCTGAAGATGAAGAGGCCCCAAAACAGTAAACACACAAAATGTGCCAATCACTGAGGGGCATCTTTTCTCCACACATTTTCTGAATCCCACAGGCTTGCTTTCCTTTTGGGACATAATGAAGACAAACTTATCAAAATCCTAAGAAGAAAAATAAACACCCAAAGAGGAGAATGGAAAGGGATATCTAATCCAAAGGTACTATCACTATTTATATATTATTGTTATTTTATTTTTTATAACAGAAATTGGAAAGGTCCTCTAACTTAAACTGACTTTTGAGGGGAAAGGAGAAGGGAAGTCCTCTTATTTAAATGGACTTAGGGAACTGCTCTCTAACGTAAATGAGCAGGACCCGGAACGACACTTTACCAGAAAGGCTCATCCAGATTCTGCTACACTTTGCTGTGAAGGAAATTAGAAGTTATGTACTTACCATAACGTTCCATCTGAGTAGGTGGATTCATTTGTCTGCAACCTGTGGGTATGGATCCGATATCGGATCCGAACTGGCATGGTTTATCCAGCTATGGAGCCGAGCTTCTAGCTCCTCCCCTCACCCATAATGCTCTGCTCTCCCTACATGACCTCAGATCAAGTTTGCCCTGCACCAACTACCCTAACCAAAGGGTAACACACCCTATGCAGGAAACTGATAAGGCCAGGGGGATAGGAGGGCGGGATGGTTGCAGACAAATGAATCCACCTACTCAGATGGAACGTTATGGTAAGTACATAACTTCTAAATCTGATGTAGGAGAATTCATTTGTCAGCAACCTGTGGGACAGAGTCCCCAGCTACCTGAATCTTGGGTGGCCATCATGGAAGGATATTCCGGAGCACCGCGGAGCCAAAGGATGCTCTAACTCTAGAAGTGACGTCCAGCTTGTAATGAGAAATAAAGGTACGAGATGAAGCCCAGGTGGCCGCTGAACAAATGTCATCCAGAGGAACCCTTGACTTAAAGGCTGCTGAAGTAGAGACAGACCGGGTCGAATGAGCATGGACTCCCTCCGGTGAGGGCCTCCCAGAGGCTTGGTATGCCAACAGAATACACTGAGAAATCCAGCGTGACAAAGAAACTTTGGAAATTGGTTTACCCAGATTGAATTTGGCAAAAGAAATGAACAACTGGTCTGATTGCCTATGACCAGCTGTCCTATGAAGGTAAAAACGAAGCTGCCTGTGAACATCCAAGGAATGCAGCTTGTATTCGCCTTTGTTTTGATACTTCGGGAAGAAAACAGGGAGGTTGATGGACTGATTAATGTTAGCCTCCGAAGCTACTTTAGGAAGAAAGGAGGGATTGATCCTGAGGTACACCCGGTCCGGATGAAAAATCAAATAAGGCGGTTTCATGGACAGGGCCTGAAGCTCTGAAACTCTCTTAGCCGAAGTAATGGCTACCAAAAAAGCGGTCTTAAAGGACAAGTGCTTAAGATCGACTGTGGCCGCAGGTTCGAAGGGGGGAGCGGTCAAGGCCTGAAGTACCAAGGAAAGATCCCACCAGGGGAACTGTTTCTTTGACAGGGGGTCTGAGCAAAAAGGTGCCTTTTAGGAAGGTTTTGCATAACTTAGCTGACATAAGAGGCCCTGAATCGTGTCCAACATGGTAATGCGATATGGCCGCCAGCTGAACTTTAACCGTGGAACTACTGGCGCCATCCTTAAAGAGAGTAGTAAGGAAATCTAGAACCAAAGGAAGGGGAGCCGTGAAAGGATCTAGGCCTTGCCGCTCTGCCCAAATGGAGAAACGCTTCCATTTACTGCGGTAAATTTTTCTGGTAGAGGGCTTGTGGGCCGCTACCAGAATGGCCTTAACTGGGGACGAGATACCGGGAGTCCTGATTAGGAGTGGAACTGGAGCAGCCAAGCAGTCAACTTCAGGTTGTCCAGGTTCGGAGTTGGAAGGTTCGACGGGTGTGATATCAGATCCGGAATGGGATCTAGAATCCAAGGTGGATTCACTGAATTCTGCACCCCAACCGAGAGGCTTTCTGAAGTACTTGTAGCATCAGAGGTAGAGGGGGGTATGCGTAAAGAAGACCGGGAGGCCAAGCATGCACCAGAGCGTCTCTCGGAGAATCCCCTGGAGGGGGGATTAGAGCGAAAAAACTGTCGCACTTGGCGTTTAAAGGAGAAGCAAAGAGATCGCAACAGGGAGTCCCCCACTGTGCGAAGATACATTTCGCTACTTGAGAATTGAAAGACCACTCGTACGGGGAGAGAATGGTGCGACTGAGCTTGTCTGCAAGGATGTTGGTCCGACCCGGAATATGCGTTGCGATGAGAAAGCGGTTGGTGGAGATCGCCCATTCCCACACTCTCATGGCTTCTCGACATAAAGGGTAAGATCTGGTTCCCCCCTGTTTGTTGATGTACCAGACCACCGACATGTTGTCTGATTGAATTGCAATTGTTCCCAGGGAAAGGAGGGCCTGAAGTGCTTGCAACGCCAAGAGCACCGCCCTCATTTCCAGAACATTGATATGCAGGGAGGTCTCTGAATCGCTCCACGTGCCTTGGACCATCCGGCCTGCAAAATGCCCCCCCCCCACCCGAGGCAGGAAGCGTCCGTGGTCACCGTGGCGAGAGGGGGAGATGCACAAAAGGGGCGGCCCCTGTGGAGGTCCGGAGAATGGAGCCACCACAAGAGAGACCGCTTGCAAGCCTTGCTGATTGCAATGGGATGATACAGGGGGAGGGAGAGAAATGACCATTGCACCTGAAGTGTCCATTGAAGCACCCGCATGTTCAAGCGGGCGTGTGGAAGAAGAGTAATTACTGCCGCCATAGACCCTAGCGCCCTCAGGATCAATTCCGCAGGTGACGAGCTGGAGTGAAGGATGGCCCGCACCTGGAGTCGCAGATTCCGAACCCTGTCGGTTGTGAGAAAGGCTCTTAAATTTCTCGTGTCTAACCTGGCTCCTATAAATTCTATTGTTTGAGTAGGGACCAGGTTGGACTTCTCTATGTTTACCGTGATGCCTAGCTTGGGAGCAAGACGAAGGAAGGAGTCTCTTGCCAAAGAAAGTAGATGCCTTGTTGGGGTGGTGAGAAGCCAGTCGTCTAGGTACGGAAAGACCTGCACCCTCTGAAGCCTCAGGTGGGCCGCAACAACTGCTAACACTTTGGTGAACACCCTGGGGGCTGTGGTGAGACCAAAGGGAAGGACCCTGAACTGGTAGTGACTGGCTCCCAGCCGGAAGCGAAGAAACCTCCTGGATCGTCTGTCCATCCGAATGTGGTAGTACGCGTCCTTGAGGTCTATAGAGCACATCCAGTGATTCTCCTCTAGAAGGGAGAGGATGGACTGCAAAGTGACCATCCGGAACTTCTCTTTGGGAACTGACAGGTTCAACAGGGACAGGTCTAGAATGGGTCCGAGGTCCCCCGTCTTTTTTGGCACTAAAAAGAACCTGGAGTAGAACCCTGATCCAATCTGGTCTGAGGGGATGGGCTGGATGGCTCTTTTTCTCAGCAGATGGCCAATTTCTGCTGAAGCAGCCTCCCTCTGATCGGGTGGAATATCGGGGAGGATTTTTAACTTTGGGAGATGAATAAAGGGGATCTTGTAACCTCTGGATATAATCCGGAGTACCCAGCGGTCTGATGTAATGGACTCCCATGCCGCTAGGTGCTCCGAAAAACATCCCCCGACTGCCTCCAGAGTGGAGCAGTCAGGCAACCCCTCAGGGTTGCTGCGTGGGTCGTTCAGAGAAAGGTTCCCAGGACCCAAAGTTCCTGGGAGCCCCTCTGCCCCTAGGGCGGCGTCCTCCCTGTCCTCCTCTGCCGCGGAAGGACTGGTTGTCCGGAGCGGGTTGGGAATGCTGCAACTTCCGGAACCACATCTTCTTCTGACCCTTTTGGTTCCTAGAGTAGGACCTCTGGGGTACAGAGAAGCGGACTCCGATGGCAGACAGCGTCTTCCCGTCCTTCTCGCTCTGAACCAAGGTATCGCGAACCGTCTTGCCAAAAAGGGCAGAACCGTCAAAGGGGGCATTCGCGAAAGACGCCTTGAAGGGCTCTGTAAAATCGCAGTGGCAGAGCCAGGCCTGCCGTCTTGTGACTAGGCCCGCTCCCGCAGCTCTAGCGGCTCCCTCGGTAGCGTGGGAAAGTAACCGCATAGAGGTATTAGTCACCGAACAGAGAGTGGCCATATGGGTGGAGTGCATAAGTTTGTCCTCCTCCGACATGGACTCTGGGGGGGATGCAGCGTATTCCTTAATAAGATCGCACTGCATCCTGATGACGTGTGCCAAATAGTTGAGCGCCCTCACTGAGAAGGTCGCTGAACTAAACATTCGCTTCCCCAAACGGTCCATCATCCGAGACTCCTTGCTCGGGGGATGGACTGAAGGACTCTCCTGGGCGAGTTCCATCTTAGTGGCTGCTGCCTACAACATGGCATCTACCGGGGTCCCTTGCTCCAGTGGGCACGGTCAGCAGGGGGGCTAAGGATCCTGTCGGGCCTCTTAGGGATTGGCTCCATGGTGTCCGGTTCCTTCCACGTCCTGGTGGTAATAAGGTCCACCAGGGGGTCGGCAGGAGGGGACACCCAAGAGGTAGATGGGCCCGCTACAAATGCCTCCAAGAACACTGACTCGTCCGAGGAAGACTTTGGGGCAGACCACCCACCTCTAATCCGTAACATTTCCATGATGTCTCCGAAGGAGACATCCTCAGGGGGTGATCTTAGGGAGCCTTCCCCTTCCTCCAAGTCAGTGTCTTCAGTTAAAGACTCGGGGGAGTCTATGTGCCTCCTCTTGCATGAATGCTTGCGAGGTGCTTCCTCGGGGGGGGCTGTCCGAGGAGCCCTCGCCAGCCATGTCCAGAACCGCAGGAACTGCTTGGGGCAGTGAAGTGAGCTGTCCCAGTGGCCGGGTGATGGAAGCCTGGCCCAGAGCAGATGGAGAGTGGGACGGAGCCGAAGCAAGGGCCGGGGGTCCGGATGCCCTCAACAGAGCCCTCTCCACTACATCAAAAGCCGAGGGGGAGCCGACTTTTGGATCCTATTGTCGAGGCTGGCTCCCCCTCGGATCCGATGAGCGGATCGGAGCCGGCGCCGAGCCCTCGGATCCGAGGGACCAGTGTGCTCCGACAAGGACGGCGCCGAAGGCACACTGAGTCCCTCGGATCCGAAGCTCGGGTCAAGGCTCCGAGAAGTCGGATCCGACAGACTCGAGGGCAGGGTCGGATCCGAAGTACCCAGTACTGTCGGCGCCGACCCACCCCCGGCTCCGAGCGCTCCGAACCCGGGTAGCGGGACGGAGAAGGAGTAATGGGCTTAAAAAATGGGTTCGAGCTCCCCCCCAGAGGGGGGGGAGGCAGGGGCACTCCCATCTGCATCTGGGCCTGGATGAACCTTCGCATCATCCGGTCCACATCAGCTGTAAGTAGACCTCATCGAGGCTACCGAGGTAGGCCTTGAGTGTCGCCTCGATAGCCTCGACGGAGGTCGGGTCTCCTCATCCTCAGGCTCCGGTGAAAAGCACAGGGACCGGAGACGAGGAGGGGGAGAGCCAGCAGCCAGAGAGGCCGGAGGAGAAGCCCGCTTAGCCGGCGGGGCCAAAACGGAGGTCTCGGCCCGCCGCTTGTGGTGCTTCTCTCTCCGGTCCTTTTTCCTGGCTTCCCTCTCCTCCGACCCTTTGGCGGGAGTTTAAATCCCGGGTGGAGGAGGGGGAGCAGGCAAGGCAGGGACAAGCAGTGACCACCAAGGGGGCGGGGCCCGAAGCCGAGTCTGGGGGCAAGAGTCCCGCCAAGACCAGCTTCGACCTCCGCTCCTTCAATGCCGTGGGGTTGAACCCTGCACAGATTGAACACCCTGAAGTGAGGTGTTCAACCCCAAGGCATCTAACGCACCGAGTGTGGCCATCAGCAGGGGAAAGCTTATGGCCACACTCGGAGCACTTTGAAAACACAGCCTTTGGGGCCTCAGACATTACTATTTTTTTTTTTTTAAATAGTAACAATAAAGTAAAGTAAAAACAACACTCACACTAAGGCCCCAAAGAAACACACACACACACACACCAACTACGCAGCCAGCGAGGGGAGGGTAAAACTAAATTAAATTAACCCAAAAAATATAAAAATAGAAGGGGAACCTATATCTTTCACACAAATTTAAAGTTTAAAACAATTTTAAACACCCTTTAACAAGAAAATATCAACTTAGCTTTAGGAGCTCAGAAGACCAGCCTACACCCTGCACGGCAAACTAGATCTGAGGTCATGTAGGGAGAGCAGGGCATTATGGGTGAGGGGAGGAGCTAGGAGCTCAGATCCATAGCTGGATAAACCATGCCGGTTCGGATCCGATATTGGATCCATACCCACAGGTTGCTGACAAATGAATTCTCCTACTTCAGATGGTTAGTTTGCTTTTATTTTTTGTATTACTGTATTGCCTTTCTATATTTTGAATACTGTAGTTTGTTTTCTTTACCTTGTGTTTTGCTTGCATTCTGTTTTAACAGCATATTAAAACTTCAAAAGAGACCACAGCTCTCTCTGTTCTGAGTCAGGCAGAATTTTTTCCAGCCCTCCCACCCATTTAAGTTGTCTTGTTAAATACCACTGTCTTTCTAGTTGCCCGCCTCTTATGTTAATCTGACCATATATCTCATTTCTCTCTACTTTCACTGGCTTATGTGAGTAATCACAAAATCATCATTTTTGAAATCCCACCCCTTCAATTATTTAAATTCATTTGCCATCCTACAGTATTTCATAGTACCAAAATACAAAAGTGACCACCCCTTTCAATCCATCTTGCTGTTTTAAAAATAGTAACTCTCCACTAAACCTTAGCTTTTTAAACAGGTAAAACTCAAGTTACCTACTTTCACATCTAACTTCTCTAGTGCACACTGCAGAGTGCATTCTTTTCAATCTTACCTTTAAGCATCCCTGTGACTAGCACTTTCTCTAATACCTGCTGGAAAGCACTAGGAAGCCTTAAACTCATACAAACACTGAACTCTCCTTGTTAAGGAGAAATTAATAGTAGGCACTAAACAGCCTATAATTGCAAAGTACCTTGCTAAGGAAACAGCTCCTATACTTTACAAAGAAAAAAAAAAAAGCCCCAAACCAGGCATGCCCAAGGGTCAGCTTCCGGTGATTTCTCCTGTCCACCTGGTGAATCTGGGCATACTGGGGCAATGCAGTAATTGCCTCATGTACACAGACAACCCTCTCCTCCTACCACCCAACACTACAACCTGTGAGAGATGCACTTACATAGCCAAAATGGAAGCAAAGCTCTCTCCACCCAAGATTGTGCTAGACAGTCAAGAGGAGAAGGTTAACACACTACACCTCAAGCAACACATAGCCCTTCTAAACCCACACCACCAACACCCACATATAGCAACACTGTAACCTGCCCAAGCAACAAAGACCTCTGAAGCTGAAACGCAAACAAACACCAATCACAACCAATGTGTCACATAGTTCACAACACCAGTGTGCCACCCAGCAACAGCCCCTAAGGCAAGACAATGTACCTAACACTTTAGTCATAGGTGACTCTATAGTCCGGCACACTGATGTCCCTCTCACCAGGTTGAATAAGGAGAAAATTACAGTCAGCTGCCTGTCGGGTGCCAGGATCCGCCACATAACGCATGCACTCAAGTCACTCCACAACAAGTACAAATATGACTCTGTCATTGTCCATGTTGGAGTGAATGACTTGAGACGTACCTCCCTGGACTACATGAAAAGAGACATGGAAGAGCTCTTGGATCATGTGGCCCAGGCAGGTATGACCCTAACCCTGAGTAGCATCCTGCCTTCGCCCAGAATGATACCACAATATAAGGATAAAATGATTGACTTCAACACTTGGCTAAGCTTATGGTGTCATTCAAAGGGGATCCAGTATCTGTCTGCCTGGGACGACATGATTGACAGACCACGATGCTTTGCCAGAGATGGTCTGCACCTGTCGCCCCTGGGTTCAGGTTACTGGCTAAGGCTCTTGCCACCCCTATAGTGCCTTTTTTAGGCAAACTTCAAAGGACAAAACCACCACCGTAACAGGTACAAGCATGCAAAATCTGAAGGTAATGCTACTCAATGCTAGAAGTCTAAACCTCAAAATGCACTCTCGAGGCACTCCTAAAATGGAGAACATCGATATCTGTGCAGTAACTGAGACCTGGTTCAAGGCTCCAGAGAGCACCCCTGCAATACCAGGCTACAACTCTTACCACACTTTTCACCACCAAACCAGGACCGAAACACTAAAGGTGGAGGAGTGTCAATATTCACCAAGGATATTCACACCACCAGGCTAGTTGGCCAACACAATGTGTCTGAAATTCTCCAAGTGCAACTAACACTAGGTAAGACTGCAATCCAAATTGTAGCTTGCTACAGATCCCCCACCATACCCCAAGATTCTCACTACACCTTTCTAAACATACTGGAAAATATTAAGATAGAACCAAACACCCTAATACTGGGTGATTTTAACTACCCTGCCATTAACTGGGAAAACTACTCATGTCCCAACACCTTTGCGCAACGGTTCTTGGAATTCATAAATTCCAACACCCTGGATCAACTAACCCATAGTCCCACCAGGGGCTCCAATATCCTAGACCTGGTCATTACCAACATGGGAAATCAATGCTCCATACCTATGGTCACCCCCTCGTTAGTCAGGTCTGACCATAAGCTAATCGCCCTTAACATCCACATCCCACCCCCACCCCCCCAGTAAAGAAACCACCATAAAAAACTTCTCCAAAGCCAACTTCATGCTACTCAAGTCAGAAGTGACAAACTTCATGACACCCATGCAGACGGGAACTGAAAGTTCAACTGCTGAATCCTCCACTAAGGCACTGTACGAGCACATCCACTCATGCATGAATCGTGCCATCCCAAATAGAACCAAAATGCTCTCATCCAAAAAAGGAAGCCAATCTGGTGGTCCCCTGCCATAAACAAACTTTACAACAAAAGGAAGAAACTTTTACAGAAAAGAGGAAAATCCCAGGATGCAAAAAACTCCCTTACTAGCCTCAGTAAGAAACTGAGATGCCTCATAAAATCCTCCTAATCTAGTTACGAAAATAAAATTGCCAAAGATTCCAAAGACAACCACAAAGCATTCTATAACTATGTCAAGAATCTAAATGACAATTCTCAGATCTGCTATGAGCTAAAACAGAATGGCATTAAATATACTGATCCGAAGGATATTGCCAATATCCTGGCAGATCGATTCAGTGCCAACTTCACCCCCCCCCCTCACCCCCTAAATGGCCCATCTCAATACCGGAAGATTGCCAAATTCCAGTAATAACGGCCACACAGGCGCACTCTCTAAAGCCAAGAATACAGCATCCATGGGACCAGATGACATCTCGGGCTGTGTACTACATGAACTACAATATGAACTGGCACCTCACCTAAGTGTCATGTTTAATCATAGCCTCACCTCAGGTTTCGTGCCCACTGAGTGGCGCAGAGCTACAGTTATCCCAATCCACAAGGGGGGATCCACCTTGGATCCCGGAAACTACCGTCCCATCAGTCTGACAAGCCTTATCTGCAAGGCCATGGAGTGTATTATCATGGAACTTATAAACAAAGACATTGGCAACCTTCAAACACTGGACCCCACCCAGTTTGGGTTTGTGAAGGGCCGATCTTGTCTCCTGAACCTGATGACTTCTTTGAATCAGTCTCCAGAGCCATGGACAAGGGTAAAGTGGTCCACACAGCCTATCTAGACCTTGCCAAGGCCTTTGACACCATCCCCCACTCTGGAATCATAGATAAACTTACTAAGTTGGGCATTAATCCCTATGTCACCCAATGGGTTGCTAAATGGCTTACTGATAGAACCCACACTGTAAAAGTAGCCGACTCCAAATCCAGCTCCAGACAAGTGACAAGTGGAGTACCTCAGGGTTCAGTCCTGGGGCGCTCTTGTTTGGCATCTACTTCTCTGAAGTACAGGTCAACACTAAGGGACTCTGGCTAACAAAGTTTGCAGATGACTGCAAACTGGGAGCCATTATTGAATCCCAAATGATGTGGATACTCTACAAAAGGGCCTTACAGAAACAGATGCTTGGTGCCAGAGCCATGGGCTCAAGCTCAATGCCAAGAAATGTATTGTTATCCCCTTTGGGAAAAACATGTATCCATGAATTACCATATAGGTGGCAGTACACTAAACACAGAAAGTGTGATAAGAGACTTAGGGACACAGGTGGACAGTGGTCTCACCTTCGATAACCACATCGCCACAACAGTCAGGAAATCCTTCTGTGTGGCACACCTCATCACGAAAGGCTTTTCATCCAGAAAAAAGGAGGTCATTGTCCCACTGTACTCATCCCTCATTAGACCCATTATAGAATGCAACGCCCCATTTGGTATGCACCTCTCAAGACATCTGCAACAACTGGAAAGGCCTCAGAAATACCTCACTAAAAGAATCACAGGCCTAAAGCAGATGCCCTACGCTGACCGCCTTAAAAAACTCCAGCTATACTCTGTTGCATATCGTCTACTCAGAGGCGATCTCTGCTTAACATACAAGGCCATGTCAAACCCAGAGCTGTTGGACATGCTACAATTAAAGAAATCACAATCCCTCAGAGCTACACGCTCCAGGGATCTAAACCTTGTCATCACAATAAACAAAATATGCTGGAGGGATAGGTTCCTGACCCAGAGACTCCCCAGACTCTGGAATAGATTGCCCATACATGTCAAGCAGAGTGCCTCTTTGGACCTCTTCAAGAGGAACCTTGACGATTGGATGGGAGAAAGGAAATTCACCCCAGGGATCACGTCAGTCGCCCTGCTAGACAGGGGTCCAGGAAAGTAAATAATGTCGGAAGAAATAGCCAGGGAATTGTTATGGCTAGGCTTGTATAGGCCCCTAGGGCTGATAGCCTAGTACCAACCTATGAACCTATGAAGATATATAAAGGACAAAAAGAGAAAAATCCACTAGGAGGAAAGGCAAGTAGAAGGAAACACTCTCTACCTGAAGTGGGTGCAAGTTAGACATCCGGGAAAAAAAAAAAGAAGTTATGTACTCACCATAATGTTCCATCTGAGTAGTTGCACTTCATTTTTCTGCAACCTGTGGGTATTCGGATCCAAGCCGGCAACTTTTCAAGCATCTGCTCCGAGCTCCAAGCTCTTCCCCCTTACCCATAACCCATCACCACCTCCTACCTTCCCTCAGATCGAGTTTGCCACTACTCAAACTAATCAGGAACTCAACTGATAATAAACCATAAGCAGGTTCCGGGGAAGGTTGCAGAAAAATAAGTGTAACTACTCAGATGGAACATTACGGTGAGTGCATAACTTCTTTATCTGAAGTAGTTAACTTCATTTTATCTGCAACCTGTGGGACAGAGTCCCCAGCTACTCAAACTCCTGGGAGGCCCTAATGGAAGAATATTCCTGAGCACCGCAGAGCCGAAAGATGCTCTCCCGCTGGAGATCAAATCCAACTTGTAATGAGAAATGAAGGTATGTGACCTTGCCCAAGTTGCTGATGCACAAATGTCATCCAATGAGACCCTAGACCTAAAGGCAGCAGAAGTCACCATAGATCTTGGTAGAGTGAGCTTTAATAGGACCAGTCAGGGACACACCTTTGTCTTTGTAAATTTGCAAAATACATTGTGAAATCCATTTAGCTAAGGAAACCTTGGAGATTGCTTTACCCAAAAAGGGTTTAGAAAAGGATACAAATAACTGGTCAGACTTACGGAAGGTCTTTGTTCTGTGTAAATAAAAATGAAGTTGCCTGTGAACATCTAGTAAATGCAGTTTATATTTGCCCTTGTTCTGAAAATTTGGAAAGAAAACAGGTAGGTTAATTGTTTGATTGATGTTTCACTCAGAAGCCATTTTTGGCAAGAAAGAAGGGTTTGTGCGGACAGAAACCCTGTCCTTAGAAGATCAAGTATGGGGGCACAGCAGACAGAGCCTGAATCTCAGAAACCCTCCTAGCCGATGTAATGGCCACTAGGAAGGCTGTCTTCTAAGATAAGAACTTCAAATCTACCGATGCTGCAGGTTAGAAGGGGGGAGCAACTAAAGCCTGGAGAACCAAGGTAAGGTCCCAGAGAGGAACAGAGTCCTTAATTGGAGGACGTAGAAGAAAGGTGCCCTTAAGGAAAGCCTTACACAGTCTAGAAGAGGTCAGAGCATGCATGTTCTCGTCAACATGGAAATTTGGAATAGCTGCCAATTGCACTTTCACAGTGGAGGGACTAGTCCCTTGCTGAAAAATGTTGGCTAAGAAATCCAAGACTGCAGGAACAGAGCCTGTAAAAGGATCTAAGTCCATCTGTGAAGCCCAAACAGCAAATTATTTGCATTTACTGCAATAAATTGTCCTAGTGGTGGCTTTATGAGACGCTACCAGGATAGTTTTTACTGAAGATGAAAAACCAGGAGTCTTGGCAATCAAGGGAACTGGAGCAACCAAGCCATCAGTTTGAGGCTGTCCCGGTTGGGTGGACAAGTGCCGAAGGGATGAGAAATGAGATCCAGGCAGGGATCCAGAACCCACGGAGGAGCTAAAACATGAGACCAGAGGAAGGGGTACCAACACCTGACGAGGCCAGAATGAGGCAATGAAGATCACTTTCACCCCAGTTGGCAAGCTTTCTGAAGAAACTTCGGAATGAGTGGTAACGGGGGATAAGCGTACAGTAACCCGGGAGGTCAAGCATGGATCAGAGCGTCTCTGGGGGGATCCCCTTGGTGAGGGAATCAGAGCGAAGAACTTGCTGCACTTTGGGTTGGAAGGAGATGCGAAGAGATCGCAGCAAGGCTGACCCCACGCAAGGAAGATCTCCTCTACTATCGACTGTTTCAGAGATCACTCGTATGGCATTAGAAGAGCCAGACTCAATCTGTCCGCTAAAATGTTGGAGCGTCCTGGGATGTGCATTGCAATCTGAAACCAACTGGTGGAGTTTGCCCACTCCCAAACTCTCATGGCCTCGCGACACAGGGGGTAAGATCTGGTTTCTCCCCGTTTGCTGACGTACCAGACAACCGACATGTTGTCTGACTGAATTGCAATACAACCGACATGTTGTCTGACTGAATTGCAATAGTCCCCAGAGGAAGAACAATGTGGAAGGCTTCCAACGCTAAAAGCACCGCTCTCATCTCCAGAACATTGATGTGCAATCTGGGACCACGTGCCTTGGACTGTCCTCACCAGATAATGCCCCCCCCCCTCGAGCTGTGAGGCATCCGTGGTCACTGTGGTTTGGGCTGTGGGTGAAACAAATGGGCGTCCCGCTAAGATCTCCAGCGACTGGAGCCACCAGAGGAGTGACGCCCTGCAGGCTTTGCTGACTTGAATTGGGTATTCCATGGGGAGATCTAGCCAAGACCACTGTACAGCCAGAGTCCATTGAAAAACACGCATGTGAAGACACGCAAAGGGGAGGATAGAGACTGCTGCCGCCATAGAGCCCAGGGCTCTGAGAAAGTCGCCCGCCTTCGGCAACCTGGGGCCAAGAACTACTGATATATGGGCCCATAGACTCTGGACCCTGTCTGGAGTTAGAAAGACTTTCAGTTGAAGGGTGTCCAGCCATGCTCTGATAAAGTCTAAGATCTGCACCGGGTCCAAGAGGGACTTGGAAATATTGATAGTGATCCCTAACCGGTCTGCAAGATGAAGGAAGGAGTCTCTGGCTTGGCAAAGAAGATGCTTGGTGGAAGCAGCGAGGAGCCAATTGTCTAGGTAATGGAATGCCTGAATTCCCTGAAGCCTCAGGTGAGCTGCTACGACTGCCATTACCTTGGTAAATACCCTGGGGGGCTGTGGTGAGACCGAAGGTTAGGGGGCTCTGAATTGGAAATGATTGGCTCCCAGCCAGAAGCGAAGGAATCTCCTGGAGCTTCTGCGAATCATGATGTGGTAGTGAGCGTCCTGGAAGTCTATCGAGCACATCTAGTCACACTCTCGAAGATAAGGCAGAACGGACTGTAGGGTGACCATCCGAATTTCTGTTTGGCGACAACCAGGTTTAAGATTGACAAGTCCAAAATGGGCCTGAGGTCCCCATCTTTTTTGGCACTAAAAAAAAGCTGGAGTAAAAGCCTGATCCGGACTGATCGGGAGGGGGACCAGTTTGATGGCTCGTTTGTGAAGCAGCTTGGAAAACTCTAGCACCGCTGTCTCCCTTTGAGCTGGTGGGACATCTGGGAGGCGCTTCGGCTGGACAGGAGGGGTAACAAATGGGATGGTGTAGCCTCCGGATATTATTTGAAGCGCTCAACGATCTGCAGTTATGGACTCCCAAGCTGTTGGGTGCAATGATAATCTTCCCCCAACTGCCTCCAGAGTAGGACAGAGGGGCAACCCCTCAGGACTACTGCGTTGGCCTGTCTGAGAAGAGTTCCCTAGACCTAAAGTTCCTCGGACCCCCTCTGCCTCTGGGGTGATGTCTGTCCTACCCCCCTCTGCCTGTAAGAGATGAGCTGTCCTGAGAGTCCTGGGAAAACTGTGATTTTCGGAACCACATCTTCTTTTGTCCTCTCTGATTCCTAGCAAAGGATCTTTGAGGACTAGAGAAAAGGATTCCGACTGCAAAGTCTTCCCATCTTTTTCACTCTGGACAAGGGTGTCACATACGGTCTTCCCAAAAAGAGAAGAACCAACGAAGGGAACATTCGTGAAAGATGACTTGAAGGGGTCCGCAAAGTGACACAGTCTGAGCCAAGCATGTCACCTCACAGCCACGCCAGTCCCAGCTGCCCTAGCTGCTCCTTCCACAGCATGGGAAAGGAGATGCACAGACGTGTTCAAAACTGACTTCAGAGTAGACATTTTATGGAGAACAGACGCTTGCCCTCCGGCGACAAAGACTCTGGGGGCGACTCAGCTAACTCTGTGACTAGGTCTCACTGCAGTCGTATGACGTGTGCCAAACAGTTCAGCACTCAGATGGAAAACGTCGCTGAAGAATACACTCACTTCCCAAATCAATCTACCACCTTGGACTCCTTGTCAGGAGGGTGGACTGAGGAACTTTCATGAGCTAGTTCTCTCTCGGTGGCTGCTGCAACCACCATAGCATCCATGGTGGATCCTTTATACAAGGCCTGTCTGTCCGAGGGTGGAGAGAGGACCTTGTCTGGGCATTTAGGTATCAGCTCTATGGAGTCAGGCTCGTTCCATGCCCACGTGGTGATAAGATCCACCAAGGGATCTGCAGACGGGGACACCCAGGACGTAGATGGGCCCATGCCAAAAGCCTCCAGGAACACTGACTCATCCGTAGAAGGTTTTGGGGCTGACCAACCTCCCCTCTGGCGGAGGATCTCCATGATGCCTCCAAAGGAGACATCCTCGGGAGGTGATCTGGGGGGAACCTACTAATTCATCTAAATCAGCGTCTTCTGTCAAGGACTCGGGGGAGTCCAGGTGCCTCCTTTTACATATGTGCGTACAAGGACCCTCTTCAGTGGGACTCTCTTTAGAGGGCTCGTGAGCTGCGGGGGTTCCTCCAGGGGAACTGCCTGGGGGTCCTCTATCAGGGGCTGTCCCTGGGACAAGCTGAAGGGAGTCGTAACCAAATCCGTGGTAGTCTGGGCAGAATCCAAAGAAATAGGCTGGGGTCTCGATACTTGGGAGAGAACCCTCTCCACCACGTTGAACGCTGATGAAGAGCACACCTCCTTAGCACCCAACAAGGAGGAGGCTCTCCCCGGGTCCGCCATGAGGATCGGGGCCGATTCTGGGGTAGCCGGAGCTTCGAAGAAGCGGCTCGGATCAGACAAAGCCAGAGCCAAAGACACGTCCATCCCCTTGGGATCGACTCCCCATCCTCGGCCCCGAGAGCTGGTCAGATCCGAAGAACTCAAGGTAATCACCGTAGTCGAGGTTAGAGGAACCATCGGTGCTGAATCCCCAGATCCGAAGATCTTCGGATCCATAAACCCCGAACCTGCAGGCCGGATCGGGGAAGGAGAAAAGTACAGTTGTGTACGCTTACCATAAATGTAGATGTTTGAGTATATTCACTGTTGCAGTCATTACATTTGGGTAATCCTGCTGGCAGGTTGTCCTCAGCCGGCTTGAATTCCAAAGTCTTGGGTCCTGCGTCAGCTGCTGTCGCCCCTTCCCTAATGTTAGGTCGTCAGGGGTATACAAGAAACAGCCGACACCATTTTCTTTAGTTTTTCTTGCCCCAGATGTCAGGTGCCCCCCAAAAGGGTTGCCAAAATTTAGATATGTATAATTATATGCACCAATATAAAATTTACCTTCATCTACAAGCAAATACACCACATAGGTTGTATAAATCAGAGAAGGAAAGATAGGTTCCATCAGAAGAAAAGGGGGGATGGTGGGTGGGTAACCTGGACTGCAACAGTGAATACACTCGAACATCTACATTTATGGTAAGTGTACAGAACTGTACTATGTTCTTCGTGTTTCACTGTTGCAGTCATTACATTTGGGTAGAGTCCCAAAGCTAAGGTTGGGCGGCTGGAGCTAAACAGCATTAGGAGCGGCTATGAGGCCCTGCAGAACTGCAGTGGCAAAGCCTGCCCTGGATTTAGAGTAGAATGGCAGATGATAGTGCTTTGTAAAGGTGTGCACTGAACTCCAAGTAGCAGCCTCTAAAAATGTCCTTGGTAGGTACTCCCCTGAGAAAGGCTGCTGAAGTGGCTGCAGCTCTGGTTGAGTGTAGCCTAATGCCCTTAGGTTCTGGCTTGCCATGGTGTACATAGCAGAAATGAATGCAGTGGCCTATCCACTTTGAAATAGTCTGCTTTGAGATAGCCTTTCCTTGTGATCCTGCAGCATATGTCACTAGTAATTGCTCTGTCTTTCTGAAAACTTTGGTTCTGTCCAAGTAGAATCTAAGCTGTCTGTGTACGTCCAAAGAATGCAGAATCCCCCCCCCCCCTGTTCTGTGGATTTGGATAAAAGGTTGGCAGGTGAATACTTTGGTTGAGAGCCACACTGGACACCACCTTAGGCATAAATGTTGGGTTTGTCCTCAGAGAGACCCTGTCTGGATAAAAAATGATAAAAGGTTCCACAGCCACGAGTGCCTGTAGCTCTGAAACTCATCTTGCAGAAGTTATTGCTAGGAGCAGAGCTGTTTTCCAAGATACAAACTTTATATCAGCAGTAGCAGCTGGCTCAAAAGGAGGCAGGGTGAGTTTTTCCAAGACATAGTTGAGGTCCCACGCAGGCATTGGTGATCTCCTCAGAGGTCTTAAATTTTTGGCTCTTCTGAGGTACTGCTTTAGTAAGGGATGAGAAAAGATTGGTGGCTCTACATTGTAATGAGCCGAAATGGCAGAGGCATGAATTTTAATAGATTAAAAAGATAGGCCTTTGTCCAGCATCTCAGTTAAGTATTGCAAAATCTGAGGAATATTTGGTAAAACTGTATCAGTTCCTTGTGTCTGGTTCCAAGCACAGAATCTCTTCCATTTTCCAGCATAAGTTTTTCTAGTACTAGGCCTTCTGGCTTCCAAAATGACATCCATCACAGCTTTACTGAGAGGTGTGTTTTGTATGACTACATTATTCGCCATGCTGTCAGGTTTAATGTTCTGAGTTGGCTGTGCAGGATCTGACTGTTTTGCTGGGACAGTAGATGAGGTATTTGAGGTAAGGTCCAAGCTGGGCATTGAGACAAGCTCCTTAATACTGGATACCAGTACTGGCGGGGCCAGTCTGGGGCAATCAGAATCATCTTTGGCCTCTCCTGTCTGACCTTTAGGAGTACCTTGGGGAGGAGAGGCAGAGGGAGAAGTGCATATACTGATAGGTTTTTCCAGCTGAAAGATACGGCGTCCACTTTCCATGCTTATCTGTGATAAGTCCTTGTGCAGAATCTTTTTAGTTGGTAGTTCTGAGGGGAGGTAAATAGATCTATGCCCTGGCATCCCAATTTCCTTGTTATCATGCTGAAGACTTGTGGATCCAGGTGCCACTCGTGGGGATCCATGAGGTTTCTGCTCAGTTCGTCTGGCAAAGTATTTTTCCTTCCTGGCAGGAATTGTGCCTGCAGATGTACTTCGTAAGTCAATGCTGTGTCCCACAAAGTCATGGCTAGTCTGCAAAGGGGATAAGAATGTGTGCCCCCCTTTTTGTTTATATACCACATGACCGTGGTGTTGTCTGTCTTTATCAGTAGTTGTCCTGGATGAAGTAGGTCCTTGAAGGCTGTCAGGGCATTTTGAACTGCTAGCATCTCTTTTTGATTGATGTGTAGATACATTTGGTTTGAGGTCCATGTGCCCTGAATGCATCTTCCTGCCATGTGGCCCCCCCCCCAGGCATAATCTGATGTATCCGTTGTTAGTGTCTGCCTGTCTGGTGGGGGGTAATGTGAATGGCTGTCCCTTGTTTTGGTGACAAGCCTTTGCCCGCCATCGAAACTACTGTTGCAGGCAGGGAATGAGAGTAATCATAGTTTCCAGGCTGTGGCAATGTTGAGTCCAAACACTTTTTAGGTACCATTGAAGTTTCCTCATATGCAGTCTTGCATATGGAATTAGTAGGATGCAGGATGCCATGAAGCCCAAAGCCTGAAGAATTATTCTTGCAGATAACTGGGCCTTTGTTGCCAACATTTTGAAATAGGTAGTCAGTAGCCTTTGTTTGTCTGGCGTGATGTAAGCCATATGGGCAGTTGTATTTAAGCTTGCACCCAGAATATTATCTCTTGAGAGGGTACTTGTTTTGATTTCTTTTTGTTGACTGTGTACCCTAGGCATGTTAGAAGTCTTTTCACAAATGCCAGATGCTGTAGAAGAATGTCCTTGTTCTCTGCTTGAATTAGACAGTCCACGTAAGGATATATTTGTATTCCTCTTTGTCTGCAGAATGCAATTACTGGTGCCAGGCACTTTGTAAAGACCCTGGGTGCAGTAGATAAGCCAAAGGGCAGTGCAGAGTATTGGTAATGCATTGAGCCAGCCTTGAATCTGAGGTATCTTCTGCATATTTGTCTGATTGGGACATGCAGGTATGCCTCTTTTAGGTCCAAAGTCACAAGCCAAGCGTTCTTGCCGAGCATGGGCAGAAGCTGCTGCAAAGTTAACATCTTGAATTTTGGTATATCCAGGAACGTGTTCAAAATAGACAGGTCCAGTACTGGCCTCCAGGCCTTGTCCTTTCTGGGTACCAAGAACAGTCGAGTAAAATCCTTGTCCCTGCTCTTGCTCTGGTACTTGCTGAATGGCCCCCATGTCCATGAGGGATGAGACTTGTTTTTGTGCCTCTGCCCATTAATATTTTGGCAGATCTGGCCAGCCGTTTACCTTTGGCAGGGTATAGAAATGGAACCTGTAGCCTTGTGACACGATATTTATGACCCAATTGTCCTGGGTTATAATGTGCCAATTTTGAGAAAAAAGTGCTAATTTTCCCCCTAAGGGTGCTGCCAGGAGATAAGTGCTTGGTGCAGGCAGGGGGAAGTCATTGGGACTGTTTCCTGTATGGTTGTGATTTGTCTTCTCCAACTTTGGAGGTAGAAGCCCCTCATTGCTTTGAGCGGCATGAACCTTGCGCCTGGGGTCTGCCTCTAGGGCATCTGGATCTGCCCCTTTGAGGTCTGTCTGACACAGGAAAGGACCAATTCTTTGTTGGCCAGTGTCTACTAAACCTAGGTGGCTGTACTTGTAAAAAATCTTTGACTGTTTGCATAGATTTAGCTTTGTCCTCCATTTTCTTTAACACCTCTTCTGCCTTACCACCAAACAAAGTATCATGCTGTAAAGGTGCATCTAATAATTTAACTTTAACATGATCAGGCAGATTTTGTTCCTTTAACCAAGCATGCCTCCTAATTACAGAACCTGTAACTGCGGCCCTGCAGAAGGCCTCTAAAGAATCAAAACCACATTGCAAAGTATGCTTTCCAACTTGTTCAGCTGCATGCAATAAGTCCTGCATTTTCTTGTTTTCTGCACATTCAGAGTTTAACAACATTTTCTGTTTAAGCAATGCCATGACATGTTGCTGATATTTGAGCATATGAATCTGACAGTTTAAGGCCCTTATATCCAAGGTAGCAGATGTGTAAACCATTTTCACCCATCTATCCAGTGCCCTAGAATCTCTGTCAGAGGGGGTAGGGTTTTTTGCAGCAGAAGACTTAACTCCTTTGGGACCCTGAGAAATAGTTTCTGGGTCTGCAGCAGGGTTTTTAAAAAGGAATTTATGAGCATCAGCAACCCTGTAATATCTGTCAGGCTTAACAGGAGCTGGAGGTAAGGAGTCAGGGGTAAGACTAGACTCCGAAAACACATCATCTACAATGTCTAACAGAGGTGGGATGGCTAGTGGCTTGTGTTGAGGTAGTAAAAGGAAATCCCTGAGCCTCGTTTTAAATTCTGAAAAATCTTGGCTCTCCCAGTGGAAATGCTCCCTCATGGTATGTAAGGTTTCCCAAAAAGAATAGTCCTCTGGAGGAGAAGCTGAAGGTATAGATTCTTCAGCATCAGAATCCTGATAGGGGGGAAGAGAATATCCCTGATCAGAAGAAATGGAAACCTGATCTGAAGATTCACAGTCAGTCTCTTGCCTAGGCCTCTTATCAGGAGGGGGATGGGAACCCCTGATCAAGGTAATCAAGTCTTCGGCCATTTTGAGCATCTGTTTTTTGGGTATAGAGGCCTGACCACGTGGCTCGAGTTTGTTTCTTTGCTTTGGAAGGTGCTTTAGTCTTTGCCTTTGAAGCTGAAGTCGGTTTGATGTAAAGATGTTTAGGTGTGAATGCACCCTCAGAAGCCGGTGCCTGCTCAGCGGCTCCGGACCCATCTGAAGGTATAATATCCGAGGCTCTAATACCTTGAGTTTCCAGCAGCTTGGCCGACTCCATGTGGGAGTCGGTAGCGGCCTGCGGTTCTAAAGTAGCGGGCGTCAGGGGATACGAAAGCGCCTCATTGAGGACCGGCGAACCAGCAACTGGCTTAGGAGAAGCTTCGTCGTCGGTTTTGGGCCTCGGTTGTCTATCTCTTTCCTTTTCTTTGCGTTTTTTGTGAACTCTGGTAGTCGGATGGCTATCCGAAGACATTTCTGGATAATTAAACTGGCATCCAAAATGGTTTAAAGCAAAATCATACCGACACTTAATAGTGCGTTGGTTAAATCTAACACAAAACAGACAACCAGAAATGTTGTGATCAGGGCCTAGGCAAGGAATACAGCAAGAATGAAAATCCTTATGAGGTATTTGCTTCCCACAAGAAATAGAACTATTAACTTTTTCTGACATTGGTCTGGAGCAAGAAAAAAGTTTCCCCAACGGGGTACTTCGCTTTATTGAAGACTTCGGATCTGAAACTCGAACACGAAAATCTCAGGAGTCAGCCGACCGGCACTTGCGAACTGCTTCTGCTTCGGACACCGTGCGGCAAGAAGGACTAAAGAAAATGGCGTCAGCGGCTTCTTTTATACCCCTGACGACCTGACGTCAGGGAAGGGGCGACAGCAGCCGACGCAGGACCCAAGACTTTGGAATTCAGGCCAGCTGAGGGCAACCTGTCAGCAGGATTACCCAAATGTAATGACTGCAACAGTGAAACATGAAGAACATCAGGATGAAAGAAGGGCAAGGCAGTCCCCCCTCCGGAGGGAGAGGGGCCGGCAAGACTCCCATCTGGATTTGGGTCCGAATGAATCTCATCATCCTGTCCATTTCAGAAAGACTCCGAATCGAGTGCAAGGAAGCAACAGACTTGGATCTAGCTGGATGCTGTGAAGATCTGGATGAAGGCCTCAGTTCTGAAGGCTCTGTCGGCTCCGGGGAGAATCTAGGGGAATGGAGCCGAGGAGACACAGGTTTCGACACCTTGGAAGGCGGGCTAGGGAAGGACTCCCGATCTGGAGACCATTTACAGGGCCTATCCCCTTTCTTCTCTCTATCTCTGTCCTTCTTCCTTTCTCTGCCTGATGCCTCCTCTTCAACAGGTCTAGTGGGAGGATGAGTCCCTGTCTGGGGGGGGGGGTTGGGTGGTAGCTGTGGAAACCGAGGAAGATGAGTCCAGCGTAGAAGCAGGGAGAAGGCCTTTAGCCACCACTTTGGCCTTCCTCTCCTTTAAGGCCCTAGGATTAAACCCGGCACACACACTGCACTGAGCAGACAAATGTGGAACTCCTAGGCAAACAACACACAGTGTGTGACCATCCGCCGGTGAAAGTTTATGGCCACACACTGTGCATTTCTTAAATGTAGGTTTAGGCTGATCAACCATTCTACACACACAGCCACACCTACTACACTCTAACACTAAAAAACACGCACACCTAAGGTGAAGGGTGGGCCTACACTAAACTACTTCACCAACTAAAACTACTAGGCTAAACTACTTTTTCCGACAAACAAGCATTTGGGGGAGGAAAAGGGAACTAAGACAAACTCTCACTACACAAGAGACGAATATTTTTCCAAAAAGCACTTACTGCAACCCTAAGCTCAGAGCTATGGAGACCACGATGCAGATGCACGAAGCGGCAAATGAGATCTGGGAAGGTTGGAGGTGGTTATGGGTAAGGGAGAGGAGCTTGGAGCTCAGAGCAGACGCTTGAAAAGTTGCCGGCTTGGATCCGATATGGATCCGAATACCCACAGGTTGCAGATAAAATTAAGTTAACTACTTCAGATCGGTTGTTAACAGCAAGGGAAACTACAACTAAAGCTGGCAACAAGAAAAAGAAAACAAGGGAAGTTTTTTTTTTTCTTTTAAATATACTACAGATTTAGAAAGTAAAATACAAAACAAATTAGCCCAGAACTTGCTTGAAGAACCTTCTCGCAACACGGCAAATGATATCTGGGGAAGATGGGTAACTGCATTATGGGTACGGAAGGAGGCCCACGAGCTTTACTGAAGACCTTGAGCTACTGGAAAGGCCGAGACGGATCCAACCCATCGGATCTGACCCATAAGTGAGACTAAAGGCGAGATTGACAACAACACATCTAGTGTTAAAGCACTTAGAATATAACTTATTTATTTAATTTTGTGAACTGGGATAGAATAAGAAGTTATGTACTCACCATAACGTTCCATCTGAGTAGGTAGCTTCATTTGTCTGCAACCTGTGGGTCTTGGATCCGATATCGGATCCGAGCCGGCAACTTGTTTCAAGCTAATGGATCCGAGCTCCTAGCTCCTCCCTTCACCCATAATCCCCTGCTAACCCTCCATGACCTCAAATCGAGTTTGCCCCTCAATATTTACCCAAAAAAATGGGTATCCAACTACAAATAGATCTAAAGAAGGCCAGGGGGAAGGGGGGGGGTGGTTGCAGACAAATGAAGCTACCTACTCAGATGGAACATTATGGTGAGTACATAACTTCTTAATCTGAAGTAGGGAGTTCATTTGTCAGCAACCTGTGGGACAGAGTCCCCAGCTACCTGCACCTTGGGTGGCCATCATGGAAGGATATTGCGAAGCACCGCAGAGCCAAAGGATGCTCTCCCTCTAGAAATCACATCCAGTTTGTAGTGGTTAATAAAGGCATGAGATGAAGCCCAAGTGGCTGCCGAACAAATATCATCCAATGGAACTCTAGACTTGAAGGCCGCAGAAGTAGAAATGGAGCGGGTGGAATGAGCACGAACTCCTTCGGGTGCGGGTCTCCCAGAGGCTTGATACGCCAATAGGATACATTGAGAAATCCAGCGTGATAAAGATACTTTTGAGATCGCTTTCCCCAAATTAAATTTGGCAAAGGAAACGAACAGCTGGTCGGATTGTCTATGGCCAGCTGTTCTATGAGTATAAAAACGAAGCTGCCTATGAACATCTAATGAGTGCAGCTTGTACTCTCCCTTATTCTGATATTTAGGGAAGGAAACTGGTAAATTTATGGATTGATTTATGTTGGTTCTGATGCTATCTTGGGAAGAAAAGAGGGATTGATCCTGAGGTACACTCTGTCTGGGTGAAAGATCAAATAAGGAGGCTTCACAGAAAGAGCTTGAAGCTCCGAAACTCTTTTTGCTGAAGTGATGGCTACAAGGAATGCTGTTTTCCAAGACAGGAATTTGAGATCTACTGAAGCGGCAGGTTCAAAAGGTGGAGTAGTCAAGGCTTGAAGAACTAGTGCAAGATCCCATGGTGGCACGGCTTCCTTTATAGGGGGTCTAAGTAAGAAGGTGCTCTTGAGAAAGGTTTTACACAACTTGGCCGACATCAAAGGCCCTGTATCATGTCCCACATGGTAATGTGATATGGCTGCCAATTGCACTTTGACAGTTGAACAACTAGCGCCTTACTGAAAGAGTTCAGTTAGGAAGTCTAATATAGACGGAAGAGGAGCCGTAAAGGGATCTAGATCATGATGCTCCGCCCAGATGGAAAAACGTTTCCATTTACTGCGGTACACTTTCCTGGAGGGCTTATGCGCTGCCACAAGGATGGCTTTGACTGGTGAAGATACCGGAAGTCCTAACTAGGAGTGGAACTGGAGCAACCAAGCTGTCAGTTTCAGATTGTCCAGGTTTGGGGTCGGTAAGTTCGACGGATGGGAGATGAGATCCGGACTGGGATCTAGAATCCAAGGAGGATTCACAAGGTGAGACCACAGGTAAGGGAACCAAATTTGCTGAGGCCAGAATGGAGCAATGAGGATCATCCTGCTCCCCAACCGTGAGGCTTTCTGTAAGAGTTGCAGCATCAGGGGTAGAGGAGGATAGGCATAAAGTAGACCGGGTGGCCAAGCATGCACCAGAGCGTCTCCTGGAGTTTCCCCTGGAGGGGGGATTAGAGCGAAGAAATTGCCGTATTTGGTGTTTGATGGAGACGCAAAAAGATCGCAGCAGGGTTGCCCCCATATTGCGAATATCTGCTTCGCTACTAGTGGATTGAGAGACCACTCGTACGGGGTAAGAAGGGTGCGACTGAGCTTGTCCGCTAGGATGTTGGTCCGTCCCGGAATGTGCGGTGCAATCAGAAAGCGGTTGGTGGAGATCGCCCATTCCCACACTCTCATGGCTTTGCGGCATAGAGGGTAAGATCTGGTTCCCCCCTGTTTGTTGATGTACCAGACAACCGACATGTTGTCCGACTGAATTGCAATCGTTCCTATGGGGAGGAGATCCTGAGGTGCTTGCAACGCGAACAGCACCGCTCTCATCTCCAGAACGTTGATATGCAGGGAGGTCTCTGTCTCGTTCCACGTGCCTTGGACCGTCCTGCCTGAATAATGCCCCCCCCACCTGAGGTGGGAGGCGTCCGTGGTCACCGTGGCGAGAGGGGTAGAGGTGCAGAAGGGACGGCCCGTATGGAGATCCGCGGCTTGGAGCCACCATAATAGAGCCCTCCTGCAAGCCCTGCTGATAGCAATGGGGTGGTGAAGAGGAAGGGATAGAAAAGACCATTGCACTAGAAGTGTCCATTGCAGTACCCGCATGTTCAGACGGGCGCATGGAAGAAGTGTAATCGCTGCCGCCATGGAGCCTAGTGCCCTCAAGACCAATTCCGCTGGTGAAGTCTCTGATTGGAGGATAGCCCGCACATGGAGTTGCAAATTCCGGATTCTCTCGGAAGTTAGGAAGGCCCGTAGCTCTCTGGTGTCTATTCTGGCACCTATGAATTCTATGACTTGTGTTGGGGCCAGAAGGGATTTGTCGACATTGATGGTAATGCCTAACTGTGGGGCTAGGCGGAGAAAGAAGTCTCTGGCTGAGCAAAGTAGATGCCTTGTTGGGGCAGTCAGGAGCCAGTCGTCCAGGTACGGAAAGACCTGTATTCCCTGGAGTCTCAGGTGGGCCGCAATCACTGCTAATACCTTGGTGAACACCCTGGGGGCTGTGGTGAGGCCAAAGGGAAGGACCCTGAACTGGTAGTGACTGGCTCCCAGCCAAAAGCGGAGGAACCTCCTGGATCGTCTGTCCATTAGAATGTGGTAGTACGCATCCTTGAGGTCTATAGAGCACATCCAATTGTTCTCCCTTAAAAGGGGGAGAATAGATTGAACAGTGACCATTCGGAATTTTTCCTTGGTTACTGACAGGTGCAAGCGGGAAAGGTCTAGAATCGGTCTCAAGTCCCCCGTCTTTTTTGGCACCAAAAAGAACCTGGAGTAGAACCCTAATCCAAGCTGGTCTTGGGGGACGGGCTGGATGGCTCTTTTTCTTAGCAGCTGCTGAATTTCTGCAGCTGCGGCCTCCCTCTGATCGGGTGGTACATCGGGGAGGTTTTTGAATTTGGGGACATGGAGTAATGGTATTTTGTACCCTCTGGATATAATGCGAAGCACCCAGCGGTCTGTCGTGATGGGCTCCCATGCCGCTAGGTGTTTCGAGAAGCGCCCCCCGACTGCCTCCAGAGTGGAGCAGCCGGGCAACCCTTCAGGGCTGCTGCGCGGGCCGCTCAGAGAAAGGTTCTCTGGACCCAAAGTTTCTCGGAGCCCCTCTGCCCCTGGGGCGGCGTCCTCCCTGTCCTCCTCTGCCACGGTAGGACTGGTTGTCTGGAGAGGGTTGGGAATGTTGCGATTTCCAGAACCACATCTTCTTCTGACCCTTTTGGTTCTTCGAAAAGGACCGCTGGGGAGCAGAGAAGTGGACTCCGACGGCAGACAACGTCTTCCCGTCCTTCTTGTTCTGGACAAGTGTCTCGCGAACCGTTTTGCCAAACAGGGCAGAACCATCGAAAGGGGCGTTCGCAAAGGACGCTTTAAAAGGCTCCGCAAAGTCACAATGACGGAGCCAGGCCTGCCGTCTCATGACTAGGCCTGCTCCGCTAGCCCTAGCGGCTCCCTCTGTGGCATGGTACAACAGCCGCATAGAGGTATTAGAAATTGATCTCAGAGTGGCCATTTGGGTGGAGTACAATTGCTTGTCATCCGCCGACATGGACTCAAGAGGGGAGGCAGCATATTCTTTGATAAGATCCCGCTGCATCCTGATGACATGTGCCATATAGTTCAGAGACCTTACAGAGAAGGTCGCTGAACTAAAAACTCGCTTCCCTAAGCGATCCATCGAGCGGGACTCCTTGCTCGGTGGATGGACTGAGGGGCTCTCCTGAGCCAATTCCCTCTTCGTGGCTGCCACCGTCAACATGGCATCTACGGGGGGCCCTTACTCCAGTGTGATCGGTCTGACGGGGGGCTAAGTATTTTGTCCGGGCATTTTGGTATTGGCTCCACGGTGTCCGGATCCTTCCACACCCTGGTGGTAATGAGGTCCACCAGGGGGTCGGCCGGAGGGGACACCCAAGAGGTAGACGGGCCTGCTTCGAATGCCTCCAGAAACACGGACTCGTCGGAGGAAGACCTGGGGGCAGACCACCCACCTCTGATCCTCAGCATCTTCATGATGTCTCCAAAGGAGACATCCTCAGGGGGCGATCTTGGGGAGCCTTCCCCTTCCTCCAAATCCGTGTCCTCGGTTAAGGACTCAGGGGAGTCCACGTGCCTCCTCTTGCACTTATGCTTGCGGAGCACTTCCTCGGGGGGGGCTGTCCGAGGAGGCCTCGCCAGCAACATCTTGTTCCAATGGAACCATCTGCGACATTGAAGCAGGCTGTCCCTTTGGCCGGGTGATGGAAGCCTGGCCCAGCAGAGAGGGAGTGCAGGGAGGAGCTGAGACAAGGACCGGGGGTCCAGATGCTCTCAACAGAGCCCTCTCCACAACATCGAAGGCCGAGGGAGAACCACTCTCTCTTAGATCTGAAAGTTGGCCCCCACTCGGATCCAATGAAGGGATCAGAACCGGCGCCGAGACCATCGGATCAGAAGGACCAGTGCGCTCCGACCTGGATGGAGCCGAAGGCACACTGAATCCCTCGGATCCGAAACTCGGGCCACGGCTCCGAGAGGTCGGATCCGACAGGCTCGAGGGCAGGGTCGGATCCGAAGTACCGAGTACTGTCGGCGCCGAGCCAACCCCGGCTCCAACTCTGCTCCGCTCCGAACACTCCGAACCCGGATAGCGGGTCGGAGAAGGAGCAATAGGGTGGAAAAAGGGTGTCGAGCTCCCCCCCGAAGGGGGGGGGGAGGCAAGAGCACTCCCATCTGCAGCTGGGCCTGGATGAACCTTCGCATCATCCGGTCCAAGTCTGCATCGGATATATTAAATGTAGATCTCGAAGAGGCCACCGAGGGAGGCCTGGAATGCCGCCTCGATGACCTCGATGGAGATCGGGCCTCCTCAGGCCCCGGGGAGAAACAAGGGGATCGGAGCCGAGGAGGAGGAGACCTAGAAGCAGTGGAGGGAGAAGCCCGCTTAGCTGGCGGGGCCGAAACGGAGGTCTCGGCCCGCCGCTTGTGGTGCTTCTCCCTCCGTTTCTCCCTCCTAGCCTCCCTGTCCTCCGACACTTTAGCGGGAGTTTGAGTCCCGGACGGAGGAAGGGGGGCAGGAATGGCAGCAACCACAGGCTGTGGTGGAACCACGGGAGCAGCAGAGGCCGGAGCCGAGTCCGGGGGTAAAAGTCCCGCCAAGACCAGCTTCGACCTCCGCTCTTTCAGTGCCCTGGGGTTAAACGCTGCACAAATGGTACAGCCTGAGGAGAGGTGTTCAACCCCAAGGCACCGAACGCACTGAGTGTGGCCATCAGCCGGGGAGAGCTTATGGCCACACTCGGTACATTTAAAAAAGATGGCTTTTGGGGCCTCAGCCATACTCAAAAGAAAAGATAGTGCTACACAAACACACAGGCCCCAAAAACACAACACACACGCACACTCACTAACGACCAGCGAAGGGAGGGAAAAAACTAATTAAAAGGAATATATTTTATACTAAAGGGTACCTAACTTTATATTTTTAAATAAAAAAGGAAAGTTTGACAGAAAAACACACTTATCTGACAATTTACTTGTTGAGCTCAAGGGAATCCAGCTATCCACAAGCGCGGCAAACTAGATCTGAGGTCATGGAGGGTTAGCAGGGGATTATGGGTGAAGGGAGGAGCTAGGAGCTCGGATCCATTAGCTTGAAACAAGTTGTCGGCTCGGATCCGATATCGGATCCAAGACCCACAGGTTGCTGACAAATGAACTCCCTACTTCAGATCACAGGTTCAGCCTGAGAACTTTAATAGACAAAGTACAGAACTGGTATTATAGCATACAGGGTAACAAAATAACAGTAGACATATGATACAAATTCAGCCTGAAACAAACATTGGGAAGCAGAGGTAAAATTGTCATTAGGAGTGTAATTAACTAGAGAAGTAAAGTGATATCATCTTCAGTAGGGAAGATAAAGACAGTGGGGACATTAGTTTTGTCAATGTACTTCACATACAAAGCTTAAGTCCACTGTGTTCGCTTAAAGTGTGCGAGTGTACCCAAACACTGATGTACCCATGAGATGACGTAGTATTAGGTGATAAGAGGTATCTTTGAAGAAGTGTTTTATTTCCTTATTGAATGTATTCTTTTAGAGAGGTTGGAAGGGATTCTCAGACTTGTTGTTCTGGGTTGGGGAAGCTGTGGTCTGAGCAGTGTAGTTTTAATTTGTTTTTTTAAAAGGATGTTATGTTGGGAGGAGGGGACAAACGTTTGTAGACTCAAGTACTTGGAAATAAACAGTTGGTAAAGAAAGGGAAGGACTGGAGGTTGATAAGTTTGAAGAGCATGGGGGGGGGGTAGCCAAAATTGCATCCTATAAGGGATAGGCAGCCAGTGAGCAATGGTGATAAATTGACATTGATACATCTTTGGAGAGAGTGTAACAAATCTGCAGATGATGCTGGCAGAAGTTTGTAAGGAGGAAGTTTTTTTTCTTGAGGGGTGATGCCATCAGGGTTTCCTTATTTAAGTTGTGAAAAATGTACAATTTTACAAATGGTTATCTGTCCTTTGGGGGAGGAACAGTCATAGATTTTTACTAGGCTAACGACCCAGGTGGCTTTTCTAAGCCTAGCCAAGTTTTCCCAAAAGAATGATGATGTCCTGTATCCAAATAGGACACTGAGGGACAGGCATTTATAAGTGTGACAGACCATCATGAATGGAAACTGAATAGGGGGATCTTCCAGGAAATGGTCCATCTGTGGGAATCACCTCAAATAGATCTGTTTGCCTCAACACAACAATCAGTTGGCAAAATTCTACTCCAGGATGCCATGCAAGAAAGCGTGGAAGATAGATGTGTTTTATTTATTATGAGAGTGGGTAATTTTGAATTTCCTAGAACAGCTGCCAGTTTTTTGCTTTGTTTACCTGTACATGGTATTAGAATTCAAGATGCTGATTTAACCAAATTCTTGGTAGAACTGTTTTGGTGGTGGTGGTGGTTAGGTTAATGAATGGTAAATGTCAATTACTATGGACCTTGCCAAGCTTGACTTTGGTTCTGAATGTCATACACTTTATTGTTTTGATATTTAGGAGTAGTTTTTCCAAGTGGAAAGTTGAGACATCTTTGTGGAACTGGCTTTTGATTGCATGGTGGAAGATCTAAAATATATAAATAACTATCATTTTTAAGGATGATAACACGGTGAAGTATAGAAGGTCAGCAGGAAGAGTGTTGATGAAAAGGGAAAACAGCATGAGTGAAAGAACTCAGCCTTGGGGTACACTGGAATATAATGAGATAGCTTCACAAGGAACTACTGATTTGGACCTTTATGTGTCTGTCATATAGAAAGCTTTTAAACTACTGGCAAACTTGGTTGTTAATTCCTGTAGTGGAAAGTGACTTAAGTAGGAGGGAACGATCAATAAGATAAAAGACTTTTGTAAAATCAATAAACGACATTGTCGTTAAATTTCCTCTATCAACGTTTAAGAGGATGTCATCAGTGTGTGTGTGTAGAGCTTTGTGAGTGCTTTGGTTGGTCTAGAAGTTATGCTGTCTGGGTTACAGGATTCTGAATGCTTGCAAGTAGTTACATAACTGGTTTTAAGTCAGCTTTTCAGGATCTGATATATGCTTGTCTCCAGACTGAGTGCATACTATTGTGGGTGAGACCGTTACTGTAAATTACTATACGGTTCCACAAGAAAGTCTCTTCTATGAGCTTTAAGGGGTGGACATCATCATATCCATTTGAAGCATCAAAGGGATGTTAAGAAGAGTTCTGACTTCCTTCAGATGGCTTTGAAGTAGAACAGGGTATGTAAGGGAGAAGCTCTGGTACTGGGAATGGCAGATGTTGCAGTGTGAAGGTAAAGAATTTTTGAGAAAATCATCACAAGAAAGCATTCTAGAGGTGGATTGTTCTGAGTCTATTCCTAAGGGGTAGGAAGATGGTGCCTACCCAGTGATTTGATTTACAGCTTTCCAGAAATGTTCAAGGTTGTTAAAGGAGGATTTTTGGGAGGAGACTAGTTTATGGGCTGTAAGTCGTCTAGTAAATTGTTTGGCCAGGTTCTTCAAACAAGTTAATCTGTCTCTGTTGCCAGGGGATGGGTTCTTTTTCAGGTTTTCTAGACTTCATCTCTTAATTTGAAAAAGGCAAGTAATTATTTTGTAATCCACTGCCTGCAAGATTATTTTAGGCAAAAAATACAGCTGGTGTAGGTATATCACATCAGGGAATGAGTTTTCAAGACATACTACAATTGGTATTGGTTCTTGGTTAGTGGTGAATAAGTGGCAAAGGAACTTGTACTCCAGTTCTAGAATTAATTTTGGGACATTTAATAAATGCAGGCTGGATGAGCTATTAGTCTTGACAGATGGGGGCAAAGATATGTCAGAAGTTTGTGTGTGAATGTCATCTGGTTAAATCAAGTTTTATTACTAAGACATATTAATTAAAGTCTTTGGCAATATAATGCCTAGTACCTAGCATGTATCAGGGCATAACTCTATATAGTGCAACAACTTTTTGTTGATTTCTCTTACCTGTAATGTCAGCATGGTTAAGAATCACTGATGTCTACATAATTTCAGCTATTCACAATCTCACTTTGGTCTACAATAGCCAAAAAACCTGTGCAGGATTTTTTATTCAAAGCTTCTTGGGAGTGTTTTTTGAAGAAAATAACTTTAGTTTTTACTTTATGGTGATACTGGAGAACACCAGTGTTTTAGCGTAGCTTTCAGAACTTTAAGCAGTTGTGTAACATCTATACTTCTTTGCTCAATAAACAGGGGCAAAGCTAAACATAATGGGTAGAAACCTATTATTGTTACTCATACCTCTCAAGTGATCTCATTATGAGGAATGTTCCTCATTTTTTATTTTTAAAAAGTCCATGTTCCACAGTGTTCCACATTTGAAGGACATGTTATTCATTCAGCGTGTTAAGATTTTTTTCTAATTAATGTCAAGGACAACCGTGAGATATGCTCAGCAATAATGAAAACCTTTTTACTTTTATTATATTTAGTGGCAGTAACAGTTTTGGTCTGTGCATAACCATGTCACTTAGTATTCTGTATTTGCACTTGTGATCCAGTGTTCTCCATTATTGCCTACTTTATATGAACAGAGAGAAACAGTGGCCCAAGAACCCTTGAAGTATACCTATCTCTGAATGATAATCATGAAAGGTAGTAGCTTACCAGGCATCATCTTCTGCTTAGTCTAACAATGGCAATAAATGTCAAACGATGAAGCAAGTGAACTTAAAAAGATGCATTTTCTTAATTTTTCACATTCTGAGCATGTTAATGTGTGTGTTTGCATGGCTTATCTGTGGATCAGCAAATAAACCGTAAAACATCTCTTGCTGAGTTTATGAACTCTATACGAATTCACCTTTAATCACAACAGTAAGCAGATCTGTTTGTTTTTCTTCAGTCATTTTAAATATTGCGACATAAGATGCAATAAACCATTTAAAATGGTTTGAAGATCATGCAAATGGGTACTTACCTGCAATTCTGGAACAAGGGTACTTACCCGCAATTCTGGAACTAGGTGAGACAGACTGTCTCGTAGGTATGCGTAGTGACGGAATGTGTGATCTGAAAACAGTGCTGTCATGGTTGGGCAGGACTTGGCAGCATTAAATATGAGAACCAAAACTGCAATATCTAACAGAAGAACAGGTTAAGTCAAATAGTTTTGCACAAAAAATGTTCACATATATGGTGCATGCTCCGTCATTTAGCACATGCATCTGAATTATAGAAGATTAAAAAAAATATTACAGCATTATATAACCAAGACAAGTAACTGATCACTCGTATACTTGTTGTAGACATATGTAACCAAATAACACTCTAAATCCGTTTCAAAGATTCTTGAAAACTGCATTCATAAATAGCTCCTCACTCATCTACTCTGAGAAGATCTCCTTACTCCCACGCATTATGACTTTCAACCTAACCACTGTACAGCCATAGCACTAACTTCTTTTACACGCACTGCCTCTACATTTTGTGACAACAATAAAATTAGTCTCATGTTTATTCCTTGACCTCTCAAAAGTCTTTGATACTGTCTCCCACAACCTACTTCTATCCAAACTATCTAGCCCTAATCTCTCCAACTTGAGACTCTGCTGGTTCTCTTGCTACCTCTCAAACAGACTTTAGGCTGTGAAATAGCTCTCTGTTTCTTCCCCTTTCCTCCCTGTTCAAACTGGTTTCCCCAAGGCTCTATCCTTGGACCTTTACTTTTTAAAAATTTCACTAACAACCTCTATCAATCCAGTCCTTACTCCTCCTTAACACAATATGCTGATGACTCCACCTTAACACAATATGCTGATGACTCCACAATACTATTTACCTCTGATAATCTACTCACCGTTACCCAAGAATCTCTCCACTCAGCTGAAAAATGGTTAACATCTAACCAACTCCTACTTAACCCTAATAAAACTTAACTCCTTCTCTTCCTCCTTAAATCTCTCCAATATATCAAATCCACCTTCACTATCACCTCCCTAAATAACACAACGATCAAGGTTGAACCCCACACTAAACTATTAGAGGTTATTACTAATGACCTACTTAAATTTGATATTCACATCCAAAACTGCATTAAGACGACTCACCAAAAACTTGGTCTACTCTATATAAACAAAAAATTCCTGACAAATGAATCTAAACTCCCTCTAGGTAAACACAATGAGTTGTAACCAAATTACAAGTGACCGACCTCTGCTGCTTCAGGCTCGAACAGAACTTCTTCCTTCACACTAATAATCCACCAAGGATGTGTATTGTAAAACACAGGTTTAATCCACAAACGAAAACTAAATTTAGCGGAAACAGCACTTGTGGTACAGTCAAGTAATACAATCAAGTGAACAGGTTTAGCGCTTTCATCTGTCCGTAACAGACTTCCTCAGAACCAACATTAGTTGAAATAATCTACCTTATATAATGACTTTTGGCGCCAAAAATTCAATTCAATCAATTTCACTAAATTAATACATTATATACAATATATACAATAAGAAAATAAAATGTGGAAAACATTTAAAACCATATTACTATATACTCCTATAAAATGGTGATTAGTAAATGAATACATATTCTATGGATTGTACACCTAAGCTACTAGGAATAATTAAATATGTAAAAAATTCAGTACCAAGTACATATCAGTTGGACAATGTATAAGGCTAAACATCCATAACAGCATAAAAATAAAAATCAATTCCTTGTATAAAAAACTGCTAATACATATATTAAATTGTGTGTCTAAGTCCTCTCTTAAATGTTTCTATATTTGATTACTAAAATACTTAGTTGATAAAATACTAATTAATATATCAATGCTGTCCTATGATAAGAAATGGCTTTAAACTAATGTACTCATTAAGTCCTGGATAAGTTGTGGCATCTAGACAAATTTGCCACTTACTTTCCAGGGTACCTAACCGAGCTTTCCAATTGCCACTGCCTGCTGATCTATCTACTAGTTCTAATATAGCAAACTTGAATTTGTGCTCTATACCTTTGTCTTTAACATGTTTACTAAGTGCATTCTTGTCGTCTCTCTTATTTATTTTGTAAACATGTTCGTATATACGAGTTTTTAATTTTCTCTCTGTTTTACCTATATAATATACGGAACAATATGTACACAAAGCTAAATATACAACTCCCTGACTATTACAATTACCCGTTCTAAATTTGCATGTACTTTTAATAATGTTGTCCAATTTTACACATCTATCTTCATTAATATATTTACATTGTGCACATGTTCCACATCTTTTGGTACCCTTTCTAGTGTTATCTTTTAGATGTCTATGTTCACTACTTTCTACTATCTTCTTAAGATTTTTACCTGTTTTGTATACTACTTTTGGATCTGGTCCTACTATATGTCCTATACCATCCATATTAGAAAGTAGTGTCCAATATCTACATAGGATCTCTTTAACTAAATTAGTATGTAAGTTGTACATAATAACACATACTCTTCTTTCTGATGTTTTGTTCATCTTGTTATTGGGTCCTTCTTGACCTAATAGTGGGCAAAACTTCTTTCCCCATTGTAATTTCACATATTCCACCACATCTACTAACATATTTTTGGGGTAGCCTCTTTTCGTAAATAGTTTATGTATATGTTCTAATTCTTCAATCGTCAGCTCTTTAGTGGATGACATACAGGCATTCTTAAATCTTAAGAAGATAGTAGAAAGTAGTGAACATAGACATCTAAAAGATAACACTAGAAAGGGTACCAAAAGATGTGGAACATGTGCACAATGTAAATACATTAATGAAGATAGATGTGTAAAATTGGACAACATTATTAAAAGTACATGCAAATTTAGAACGGGTAATTGTAATAGTCAGGGAGTTGTATATTTAGCTTTGTGTACATTTTGTTCCGCATATTATATAGGTAAAACAGAGAGAAAATTAAAAACTCGTATATATGAACATGTTTACAAAATCAATAAGAGAGACGACAAGAATGCACTTAGTAAACATGTTAAAGACAAAGGTATAGAGCACAAATTCAAGTTTGCAATATTAGAACTAGTAGATAGATCAGCAGGCAGCGGCAATTGGAAAGCTCGGTTGGGTACCCTGGAAAGTAAGTGGCAAATTTGTCTAGATGCCACAACTTATCCAGGACTTAATGAGTACATTAGTTTAAAGCCATTTCTTATCTTAGGGCAGCATTGATATATTAATTAGCACTTTATCAACTAAGTATTTTATTAATCAAATATAGAAATACTTAAGAGAGGATTTAGGCACACTATTTAATATATGTATTAGTAGTTTTTTATATAAGGAATTGATTTTTATTTTTATGCTGTTATGGATGTTTAACTTATACATTGTCCAACTGATATGTACTTGGTACTGAATTTTTTACATATTTAATTATTCCTAGTAGCTTAGGTGTACAATCCATAGAATATGTATTCATTTACTAATCACCATTTTATAGGAGTATATAGTAATATGGTTTTAAATGTTTTCCACATTTTATTTTCTTATTGTATATATTGTATATAATGTATTAATTTAGTGAAATTGATTGAATTGAATTTTTGGCGCCAAAAGTCATTATATAAGGTAGATTATTTCAACTAATGTTGGTTCTGAGGAAGTCTGTTACGGACAGATGAAAGTGCTAAACCTGTTCACTTGATTGTATTACTTGACTGTACCACAAGTGCTGTTTCCGCTAAATTTAGTTTTCGTTTGTGGATTAAACCTGTGTTTTACAATACACATCCTTGGTGGATTATTAGTGTGAAGGAAGAAGTTCTGTTTGAGCCTGAAGCAGCAGAGGTCGGTCCCTCTAGCACAAGCCTATCCCCTGCCCCCCCTACTATATGCTGCCACTATTCTAACTAATCTTCAATCAAATCTTTTGACTAAGCTAGAACTTATACATAATAAAACTACTAGATCTGCTGCCAACCTACCACATTGCTCATACCACTGTTTCTTGCTAAAAAAACTACAGTGGCTTGAATTTCAAAATCAACTCCTCCTGCCTCAACTACATCTCACTCATTCCATCTTATATCAACCCCACTTCTGTCCTGCTGACTCAACTCTCATCATGTCCCTTATTCCTAATCATTCACTCTGCAGCTGACCAACATGTCCTCCAGATATACAAACCCAACAAAACCACTGGCAGACTTCTCTATAATTACTCAGTTGCCAAAGTTTGGAATAAACTGCCCCTATACACAAGATCAATTTCTAATACAAACCGTTTCAAAAAACATTAAAAGACTATCTACTAAACATTTGGACATGCTCTTGCACTGACGCAACTTAATCTACCTCTATCTCTTCCCTCTTCTTTCAATTAACTCCTCCTTTGTATCTCTCCCGTTTACTTTCAACTAACCCTCCTTTCTTTCATCCTCCACGTGTTCCACAGAATCGGCTTTACTACAGTCTTTCCAGTCCTGAAGTGTTGTAACAATATTTTCATGAACAATCTATGAGAAACTCTACAGTGACTATCTATAGGATGTATCTATATGTGCTTACTGTTATACTGTATCTTATTACTATCACCTTGATAATGTGTAGGACAATGCCTTTCATCTGTAAGAATTTGTACTTCAACTACTACTGGATAAATGTAAGTGACCACTGTTTTACTGTATGTGATTACTGTGTTACTTACTTATACATTATCTACCCTTTGGAGCTTTTCTCCTCAGGTCTCCACTGAAAAGGAGCATCTGCCAGTCAGATTAACCCGATCAACAAATGTCAAATAAATAAATAATATACAGGCGAAATTAAACAGTAAACTAGTCTGCCAATAGGAAATCACAGAATGAACCTTCCTCCAGCAATCCCCAGCTCAGACAAGGTTATATCCACACTCTTCTGCCACAAGGGTGCAGGGGAACCTTCTTAATGTAAGATGGCTGGATTTGTGTTCAAGTGAATTAAAACAGGCTAGATTCAGCAAGTTAGGATCTAGTCTATGTTAACTAAGCAATATTTCAGTGCAAAGCAAGTGCAGGTAATAAGCGGGCATAAGCAGTAAAAACAGTCGAAAAGGCACAAATTAATGCAGTAAAACAGCAAAACACAGATGAAAAAGTGCAGATCAAACTCAAAATAACTTAATTTTTTGTTCTTAGCTTTGGATGGCTTGGATTCAAGCAGAAACTCTCTGGACCTCTGGCAAAGGATGCCAAATGCAGAGAAGCTCTAATCAATTCAGCTTAAACCTGAACAAAGGCACTTAGAATAACAGGCACAATAAGCCTTCAACCAGCAACTGCCAGCTCAGAAGGGTAGAGGCTACCCTCTCCTACCACAAGAGTGTAGACCACAAACCATCTTAATGTAAAATAACTGGCCTGAGGCCCAAGTGCTTAAACCACAGCTAAGACACTTTTAGAATAAAAGACACAATAAACCTTCAATCAGCAATTCCCAAATTAAAAGGATGTAAGCTACCTCTCTCCTGCCACAAGAGTGTAGACCACAAACCTTCCTTACACAAGATAATGAGTTTGAAGCCCAAGTGCTTAAATCAAAACTAACAGACTTAGAATAACAGTTATATATTTTAATCAGGTTACTAACAAGCAGTAATAAATGCAGCAAAATATATGCAAATTAAAACTTTTAAAAACACGCAGCAAAAAGTAAAATAAAGTAATACAGTAGGAAGAAGAACAGATACAGTAAAAGCAGCTGATAAAAGTGCAACTTTTTTTAGCAAGTGGGAAGGAAGGAGACAGAAGATAATTCAAGTTCGAGAGAGAAAGGGGGTGGGGCCTTCTCAACTGATTTCTCTATACCCAGGAGAATGAGCTGATGAAAAAGGGGCTGAGAGGAGTGCCCAAAATCAGATTAATAGTAGAGGCAGGCAACTCAACAGCCACCAAGTTTAGGAGTACAACACTTGGGTGAGTAGATGGGAAAATCAAATGCAGACAGAGATTGTTAATAGCTAGTCAGAGAAAAGCAAGCAAGTCAAACAACCACTCCAGCTAAATAAAGATTCCTCCAAATATTTTTAGTTAAAGGGAATGCTGGTTCTCATCTCCTCCCATTAATTAGCAAGATGTTATTCACTGTGTGCAAATCAATTCTTTTCTAACTTTTTGAACTGACCCGTGCCAAAACAAACTTAAAACAAAAATGCAATATAAGAAAAGTATAAAAAGACAAAAGTACCCAAACCTTAAATGAAAAACTTCAATTCAAAAGCCAATGTAGACAGAGATCAGCTATAGGAAAATAGCAAGCAAGAAAAATACCCAACCATTAACATACCCTGAACAAGTGGTACACCAACTACAGACCAAAGATAGAAGAGGAAAAGGAAGAGAAAGAGACTGGAGCTTACGCAGCAAGACTGACAGCGCAAAACCCCTCAGGACACACTAGGAGATTGTGAAATAGGAAGAGGGCTGAAGGGTGGGATGTTGAGGAAGAATGAAAATAGACAACATAGATGCTGAGTTATGGTGAGTACATAATTTTAATATCTAATGTTGCCTTTTTCGTCCATTCCTCAAGTGATGGGACAGAGTCCCCAGCTAAACTAACCCTGGGTGGTCCTCAAGGAAGGATATTCCAGAGTACAGCTGAGCCACAAGCTGACATTCTCAGATAACATGTCCAATTTGTAATGTGTCAAAGGTATAAACATTGGACCATGTAGCAGCTACACAAATGTCACCTATAGAAGCTCTGGACCAAAAAGCAGATGTGTAGCCATCAATCTGGTGGAATGCACCTTAGATGGTTAGAGCAATGACAATCCTTTACTCTTGTAGACAAAAGCAATGCAATCAGTGAGCCATCTAGCCAAGGTGACTTTAGATAATGATTTGCCCAATTTTGCCTTAGAAAAGGAAACAGCTGTTCTGATTTTCTGAAATCTTCAGTTCTGTGAATATAGAATCGGTGCAGCATGCATTCCCTCTTTTTTGAAAAATTTGCAAAGAAAACTGGTAGCTTGAATGACTGGTTAATACTAGTCTCTGACACAACCTTAGTCAGGATGGAATAATTCACCTGAAGGGATGCTCTGTCCTTAGGAAAAATTAGGTATGGTGGCTGGAAAGAAAGTGCCAGAAGTTCTGATACCCATTTTGCTAATGTAAAGGCAACAAGGAGATGGGTATTCCATGACAAAAACCTTTAATTCTGCCTTGGTTAAAGGCTTGAAGGGTCAAAGCTTGAAGAATAGTTGTTAGATCCCATGAAAGAATGGGGTCCTTAACAGTGGGTTGGAATAAAAGGATACCCTTAAGAAAAGCCTTACACAACTTCAGTGAGGCCAGAGAATAATGTTTTTTGCCCAAGTGAAATTTGAAATGGCAGCAAGTTTCACTTTAATTGTCAAATAACTAGCTCTGTTATTGAAGGTGGAAGCAAGGAAGTTAAGAACAGCTGGAACAGGAGCTGAAAGGGGGTGTGATTGTATTTGAAGGGCCCAAATAGAAAATCTTTTCCACTTGGTCTTATAAAGCTTCCTGGCAGAAATGTTTTGGGATGAAGTAAGGATGTGACAAACTGGGGAAGAAAGCCTGGAGATTCTAGCCATCACTGGAAGTGGAGAAACCATGTGGCCAACATGAGGGATCAAATGTCTGGGTGAGGTACCCAGACGCATGAGAAAAAGGTCCTGAGAAGGATCCAGTACCCAAGGAGAGTTAACTAGACAAGGCCACAGGAAGGGAAACCACACTTGACAATGCCAGAATGGAGCAATGAGGATTACTTTGCACTTTCACTGAAATGCTTTCGAAAGAAACTTGGGGATAAGGGTGGGGGGGGGAGTCGTATAGAAGAACTGGGGCCAATCATAAATCAGACAGTCTCTCAAGGACTTTGCAAATATCTGTAAGCTGAACAGGTGCTGTCAGAGGATGGCACCTTATTGACCATTGCACTTGGGGGGTCCACTGCTGAACCCTCATGTAAAACCTTGCTAATAGTTCCAGCACTACTGAAGCTGTCATTAATTCAATAGAAGCCTGGCTGGAGGGGAAGGACGAGAAAGAATATGTAAGGCTTGGTTCCATAGATTGATTAGTCTTGTCTGTGGTAAACCTGTGATCTGTGTTACCATATTCTAGATGGGCACAAATGAATTCCAGGGCTTGAGTACAGGAGAGTTGAGACTTGTTGTAGTTTATTGTAATGCTTAGTTGAAGACATAGATGGAGCAAGTAACCCCTGGCTTGAATCATTACAGGCTTGGTGGAAGCAGAAAGGAGCCAGTCGTCCAGGTAAGGAAAGACCCTGAATCCATGTAGTCTCAGGTGAGCTGCAACCACTGTCATGCACTTGGTGAACACCCTGGCAGCTAAGGTGAGACCAAAGGGCAGAGGCTCTGAAATGAGAGTGACTGGCTTCCAGACAGAAGCGTAGATATCTCCTGGAGTGCCTTTGTCTTGATATGATAGTACGCGTCCTGGGGATCTATAGAGCACATCCAATCATATTTCTGTAACAGTGGCAGAATGAACTGAACTGTAACCATATGGAACTTTGAGTACTTCATGAATTGATTTAGTTTGCTGAGATCTAGAACAGGTCTTAGTTCCCGTCTTTTTTTGGAACTAAAAAGAACCTAGAGTAAGTTTTGGATCTTTTGCAAGATATGCAAACAAGCGTGATTTATTCAAGTATGAAGTGCGAATTATTACATACACTTTTCGTCGGAGCTCCTGCCCCAACTTCTTCAGACAAACACTAACCAACAGTTAAATTACCCTATATATATATTAATTACACCAATTATTCTATTAATTTTTAAAATTTTTTAAATTTTAAAGTGACAATATAGCTTCGTAAATAATTCAGTCAAAGAATACTATTCTCTGTATTACATATATATCAAGCATTTAATATTACAAAATTGATGTGTGAACACTACTATACTCTTTGAAATCAATCATTTAATCAATATAAAATATTTAATCAATATAAAATAAAATAACGTAGTATGTAAATAAATAATCAAATAAATAAATAATTTTGTTATATATTGTTTATTTGGACTAGGTTTAGGATGTTTTTATATATACGCACATATATACTAGTAGTGCAGTTACCATGCATTATATCCATATAGATTTGATTTGTGAATAATTTTTCTTTTATTTTATTTTATATTGATTAAATATTTTATATTGATTAAATGATTGATTTCAAAGAGTATAGTAATGTTCACACATCAATTTTGTAATATTAAATGCTTGATATATATGTAATACAGAGAATAGAATTCTTTGACTGAATTATTTACGAAGCAATATTGTCACTTTAAAATTTTAAAAATTTTAAAGATTAATAGAATAATTGGTGTAATTAATATATATAGGGTAATTTAACTGTTGGTTAGTGTTTGTCTGAGGAAGTTGGGGCAGGAGCTCCGACGAAAAGTGTATGTAATAATTCGCACTTCATACTTGAATAAATCACGCTTGTTTGCATATCTTGCATTCATTTTGTTGGACTTTGGTGGCTGCTGGCTTTTTAGTGGTTCCGGAGAAGTTTGTGTTTTTTGCCAGTAAGTTTTGGATCTTTGTTGGTCTGGAGGAATTGCTTACATGATCCTTTTTCTCAGTAGCTTTTCTAATTCTATGGCTGCTGCTTTCCTCTGATTGAGTGGAATGCTGGGAATTCTTGTGGGGGTAGAAGGAAAAATGGTATGCAATAACCTCTGGATATTATAATCTGCACCCAGTAATCTTTGATAGTTGCTATGCCTCTAGAGTGCAGCAGTCTGATAATCCTTCAGGGGTGATGAAAGGGCTTCTCAGATAAAGGACCTCTGAAGCCCTGGCCACTTCTGCATTGGGAATGATGCCTTCCGTTAGAGTCCCCCCCCCCCCCCGCCTGCTGTGAGGGGATCTGTCTCAATAGGAGTCCTGAGAAGAACCTTGCATTTTTCTGAACCACACCTTTCTGCCTCCTCTCTGGTTCTGGGAGAAGGTCCTTTTAGGGATAGAAAAATGGATTCCTGTGGCAGATAAATGTCTTACCATCCTGCTCACTCCTAGAGTCAATCTCCTACACCTTCGGGCCAAACAAGGTGGAACCATCTAAAAGGGCATTAATGAATGAAAACTTGAAGGGTTCCACAAAGTCACATTCAGGCGTGCTTTCTTATGGCAATTCTTGAACCCACAGTTCTTGAAGGTCCTTTTCAGGGTGGCCAGTTGTGAAGATACACTCTTCATGCTCTCCTCAAACATGGACCCCAAAAGAGTATTGAAAAACCGTTTGATCAATTCCCTCTGAAATCTCGTAATGTGTGCCAAATAATTTAGTGACATGGAGGGAAAGGATGCTGAAGTGTAGACATGCCTCCCAAATCTGTCCAACAACCCAGACTCTCTGTTAAGGGGATGGACAGAAGAACTACGTTCCATGAGTTCTTCCTTGGTAGCTGCTGCAACCACCACAGCATCCACTGGGGGATTCTTGCTCCAATGAGCCCTATCCTTAAATGCAATTAGAATAGGCTACTTGACATCAGGATCCTGCCAAGCCTGGCAGGAGATGAGGTCTACAATCGTGTTCACTGGGGGGACTATCCAAGGTATAGCTGAGCAGTTCAGAAAGCTTCAAGAAACATGGATTCTTCAAGCCAGGCAGGAGATGAGGTCTACAATCGTGTTCACTGGGGGGGATATCCAAGGTATAGCTGAGCAGTTCAGAAAGCCTCAAGAAACATGGATTCTTCTTGGGGGGAGGGGGAAGACTAACTAACTTTCTGCCTCAAAACTTTAAGTATTTTGCTGAAACAGACATCCTCAAGGGGTGATTGGGGACCCTTCCCCTTCACTGAAATCACTGTCTTCATTTAATGACTGTTGTGGAGAGTTTAAGTGTCTCCTCTCACAGACATGCTTCTGATGGGGTTCTCTTGGGGGAGGTTCTGGGGAGGACTTGGAAGTGCAAGCAAAGTCCTTAATGAAGATGGTCTCTAGGCTTGACTGGACAGGCTGTCCTGATGGGACAGTAAGAAAAGAATCAGCATCTGCAGTAGACAGTTGATGATGAGGAGGAGCAGAGGGAGACAAGAATGTCTTGTCCACAGAGGTGGAAAAAGGTCTCTTCACTACATCAAAAGCAGAAGCCATGGGAGAACCAAGTCTCAAATGGACAGGAACCATCAACGCCTGGATAGGACAGAGCCCAAACCCCCCACCATGGTCCAACCTCAACGTAGTCTACTGCCTAGGCTCTGAGAGGAAGGGATGGCTCCAAAAACATTGGATTCTAACAAGACCCCTCAGATCTATTACAAAGCTATGCCTCTTAGACTCTTCCGGATCCAACAAAGTCAAAGCAGTCTGGGCCAGAAAAGGTGTCTGAGTTGTAGACTGCCAGCCCTTCGTATCTGACACAGACAAGTTCAGAAGTCTCTGGGCCAAAGTTTCTGAAACCAATGGAGAGATCAAAGTAGGATTCAAAGGCTGGGGTGGTACTGGTGGTAGGCTCATGGATCGAATGGCAGCCAGAGCTAGAACGACTCCCAACTGAATATGTGTTCTGAGAAACTTTCTCATCATCCTGTCCACATCCACTTCTGTTAGGCTCCTAGATAACCTGTGGGAGGAGGTTAAAGGTGAACAGGATACCCTTTGAGAAGTGACCTGTAGGAATGGTGAGTGCATTCTCGAAGTAACTGACTCCGGAGAGAATTTAGAAGTACCTTGAGGTGACTTTGATTTGGCTCGGGTCAGATCTGAGGGTGTAGTTGAAAAAGGAAGGTTTCGATTTTGTCGGGGTCGGGCCTGAAGAGGTTGATGGATCCAAAGTTTTCAAGAGTTTCTTAGGCAGAACACAGCCTGAAGAAGTTGGAAGAGGAGAATGATCTGAGAAAAGCTTCCTCCATTCTTTAGTTTTATCCACAGCCTCTCCAAAATGAGCAACAGCTCAAGGCCCAGTGATATAACCAACAAACAAGGATAGGATATAAATCTTCAGAAAAACCTTAAATGTTAAATCTTTCTTTTTTTTTAAGGGAAAAAGGAGAGGAATAAAGATATGCAAAAAGGGCAACTAAGATAATACAAAAAGTCTAATCAAGACCTGCATGAGCTAACAATGACCAAACGCTGAAGCGGTAAATGAGGTAACTAAGCAGAAGATGGTATTATGGGTAAGGGGATAAGGTCAAGTTATGGAGCCTAAATGTCTAATGAGGTGGATGAGGCCAAATCTGAGGTTAGACATGAGACCCCATCAACTGAGGAACAGACAAAAAAGACAACATTGTTTAATAAAATGTTATTTGTGGGAACAAATCTTGCACAGTGAACTTGTGAGAATGATCTTGGGGAACTTTCAAAAAGTAGACCCACGAAAAAAGTTTTTAATTTAACAAATAAAGAACATGGTGCTCTTATGACTTATGTAATATGACTGAATTAAGGTTTAAGAAAGCCGATAAGGGTGGTGAAATGGTGGTCATGTATCAGGCAGAGTCTCTGGAATCTATGAGGAGATTACGTAATGTTGATAAATATTTGTTGGCGTTTATCTTTGAAGATTATAGCAGTTTTAAACAAGTGTATTGGTTGTTATATGAGTTTTTAATGGAAGGATTAATAACCCTAGATGTGTACAATTTTATGAAAATGGACCATCCTGTCTAAGGTATCCTTTTTGGGACACCCAAGATTTATAAGGAACCCAATTCATCCACCTATTCAACCAAAGGTGTCGGCCCCCAATTATATTACAGAAGGGATTTCTCTGTTCTTAGATCATATACTGAATCCTGTAGTGCAGAGAATAAACTTCTATATCAAAGATTTTTGGGACTTTTTGGAGAAAGTCAGGGCATTTAATGACAGATATTTACTTCAAGTCAATAATTTGATTTTTACTGTGGATATTTGTTCCATTTTTACTTGTATATCTCATTATGTGGGTATGGATTATGTTAGAAATTATTTGATGAAGTCTGAAGTTTTACAAATGAGATCTAGTGTGCAGTCTTTTAGACATTATGTTGAGCAACAATTATTTTTTTATTTGATAAAAATATATACAGACAAGTAAGGGGGTGGCTATGGGGTCAGCTGCTGCCCCTGCACTTGTGAATGTAGTGCTCATGTGGTGGGAACAAGCAGTTCTGTCCCCTTGAATTAGTTTTTTTAACGTAGTATTTTACTATAGATTTGTGGATGACATGGTTTTTATTATAGAAGGTGACAGTGAAAAAATGCAAGTCTTTTTAAAAAATCTGAATGAATATTCTGATTTGTTGAAGTTCACCTTGGGGGACATTGGTAATAAAGTGAATTTCCTAAATGTAACTATTAATTGGAACTAAAGTTTGAAAGTGAGATACACAGGAAACAAACTTTTACCAGTAACTATCTCCTTTGTAATAGTAATCACCCTTTTTTATGAAAAAAGAATATTCCTAGAGGCCAATTTATTACAACCTCTAGGATGACTACTAGTGATTTGAAGTTTGAAGAAGAATTACAGTTTATAACATCGATGTTTGTAGAAAGGGGGTATCATAAAAATGAGTTAATAAAAACTGCACAGGAAATTAAGTTAAGGAGAAACACTGATTTTCCTCCTATTCTTATTAAACCGTTGAGTAGCAAGAAAAAACATACAAGTACCTCAGAACATTTAGTGGCTTGTTGCTTGGACAAGACAGTGTATAATTTTGATATTTGTTCTATTATTAGAAGAAATTGGATAACATTGGAAGGATATGCTGATTTGGTAAAAGTGATTGGTGCCTCCCCCAAATTGGTTTATAAAATTATATTAAGAAATTGTTGAAAAATGATACTAGCATAATTCTCTTAAAAATTGAGTCAAATAAAAATAAAGGTATGTATAAATGAGGATGTTGTTCCAACTGTAGATACATTCTAGAAGGGCCATTGTGAGTTTAAAACATTTAGAAATTACTTTACCCATTCCAATTACTTTACCCATTTACAATTGTAAAACTGAGGGGATAGTCTATATAGCAGTATGTTTGAAATGTGATTATTTTACACAGAAATGACTGAGAGAAGTCTACAAAACAGAGTTAAGGAACATGTTTACTCAATCAAGAAAGACATTAATAATGCCCTATAAACATAAGTTAGTTTGTAGTTATAAAACATTTACATTTGCAGTATTAGAACAGGTCCTAAAAGATCTAAGATAGGAAAATTATAGGAACAAAATAGAGCAGAGAGAGACATTATGGCACATAAAAATGGGACCCGACACTTTTCCTGGATTAAATGATTTTTACAAATATTAAATGTTTTCTTAAAGATAGGAGATTAAAAGTGAAGAAAATTTTTATAGGTTTCTCAATGTTTGTTTTATTTTGTGTACGCCTTTTGATTAGATTATATTGGTGCTTTAAATGCCTAATCAATTTTTATTTGATTGGATAATTGTTTCTGTAATTTGATTAGTTTTTAGTATTTTTATATGTGGTGTGTTTATTCAGTAGTTAGTTCTGAAGAAGTCTATTAGAAGAAAGTGAATAAATGATTTTTACTCTGTTCGCTTGCCTTTGGGTTTTGCCTTCTTTTGTCATGATAACCTGCCTGGGCTTGCCTCGGTGGATTTTTGTTTTTTAAGTTGTGGTTTCCAGCTATTCATGTTTGGGACAGTTTTAGTTTTCAATACAGAAGAATCTTCTTCTTCTTTCAGCTTTTCTCGGTTACGGGTCACCACAGCGGATCACCGGTCCGCTCATGATTGGCAGTGGAGTTTTACAGTGTCGAATTGCCAGCTCGGTGCCCAACCTTCCACAGAAGGCACAGGGGCACACACACACATACTCACACACACACACTCACACACACACACACACACACACAAACACACACAGAGACACACACACACACACACACACACACACACACACACACACGCACTCACACTTAGGGCCAATTTAGCGTGTCCAATCCACCTACAGCATGTGTTTGGGATGTGGGAGGAAACCGGAGCACCCAGGGGAAACCCACGCGACCACAGGGAGGACATGCAGACTCTGCACAGAAGGCACCCCAGCCGAGGATCGAACCAGAGAACCTCTTGCTGTGAGGTGACAATGCTAACTGCTGCATCACCGTGGCTGCCCTTTCAATACAATAGAATACTGAAGAGAAATACAAAGGAAAGTCAAGTACAATTAAAGGAGTATTTATCCCTTAGATTATACAAACAGCACTACAGTAACAAAAGGAAAATCACCATCATAGACTTAGTTCCTTACTGTATGTAGCTGTAATAGGCAAACAAGCTAAATGACCATTAAAGCTAGTTAAACAAGTACGTCTTGCAACCTGAACAGTCACTCATGACCAAAACATTCCCTTCAAATCCGAGATGCTTATATACCATTTTCAGTAAGGTACCCTTTTCAACTAAAAGATACCATGTTTGGATTAAGACATATGTAACCTTATACTTCACTGAATCAATATCTGAACACTTGGTCCAACGCTAGAATGCTCTGCTCTGACTCTCCTGACATCACTAGAAAATATTAAATCATTTCCATTGCAGCTAACGATCTATTTCTTATTGGCTGTACTGATAATATCTGCGTTCACAATTCTCAGAGGTTTGCTTTTTGGTGGGAGAAGACGGCAAAGACTTTGTGTGCCGCAACTACAATATGAGAAGAAAAATGCACAAGGGGCCATCTACCATAAGGAAAATGTTCTTGACTGCTTCTTGTAGCTTTTCTGGCTTGTAATCATACCTTAGTCTATACTGAGTTAACACTGTTACCCTGGTTGTTCTAAATCCAAAATGGATGTGCTTAGAGTAGATACACACACATACACACACACACACACACACACACACATATATATATATATATATATATATTTTTTTTTTTTTGGACAAAGCTGCTATTTCATTTGTCATGACGCTGGTGACATCATCCTCAAAGCCTCTTTTTCCAGCTTGCTTACTCCTGTACCACCTGAATTATCTTCATTTTTAAGACAAAACATATCTACTTTGAGAACTTTAACTGATATAAAGGCTGCTAGCTCTCTTCCTATGCATTCAGCAATAGTCTGAATTAAAGAAAGATTGAGAGGGTTGTTCTTCCAGTGGGAATACCATCTCTTCCATAATCCAACATTCCTAGGAGAATTACAAACCCATCCTCAGAAAACAGCAATATACAACTGCCATAACTTGAAACACAACTTAATTCCACCTCCCCTCCTATAAACCTACATACCTCCATCTCAACCTCTCTCAACTTACACCTCCGCCTGCCTAGCTTTCTCTAACTTATCCACAATTCATATAACTGCACACACATTGTCTCAGTCTAGTTCAGTATAATTGCTGTATATGTGATTGTATTTACACTTGCTGGTCTGTACTTCATTCACAGGCTGAGTGTGAAATTGGTCATTAGTAATAAGTAATTGGTAATTAGTAATAAGTGCTCGATTAACAAATTTAAATAAATTAAAAAATATTAGCACCATCCAGATTAAATGAAGAGTCTGAATCAACGCTATCTTCACTATCTAAATCAGATGTTTTCTTTGTATGATCTTTGTTTTCTAGTGAATGGAGAGGACCAGTGAGGGAAATTCAGCACTGCAATGTTCTAGATTTTTTGCTAAGTTACAACTAACTTGCCTTTTAACATTTATCATTCCGTGATGCAAATGACCAATTTTACATGTGACTAGATAGTTATTACACTTTTATTTTTAAAACCAAGTGGAATCAGCGTTATTTGTACAGGGCCTGAATCATGACAACCAATACATACAATAACAAAAGAGGGACTATGGGAACTGTAACAGGCTAGAACTGCATAGACAGCCTCCTCCAGTTGTGTCTCCAAAACAAACTGTAATATAGCAAGAACCATTCCTCTCAGTGTGAGATTCAATAACAGCTCCTAATCTGCAGTCATCTGAAAATTTAGTCACCCAGAGGCCAGTGACATTGACCTTGACTTATGAGAAGTAAATGCCAAAAAGGAGCGGTCCACGGACTGATCCCTGGAGTCCACTTGTGACTGGCCTCTTTGTAGAGGTGGACTTCCCAATTCTAACTTCCTGGGTCCTGTCTGTGAGCCAGTTGGCTATCCACTGGGTGGCATACAGCTTTGTACCTAACCTCTTCAGTTTGTCTCCAATGCCTGAGCGGGGTATTGTGTCACATGATTTGCCAGGTCAAGGTAGGCAATATGACTGATTTTGCCCTCATCCATTGCTTTGGTGACCTTCTCAAAGAAGTCCACCAGGTTGAGTAGGCATGATCTGCCTTTGACGAAACCAAACTGGGTTAAGTCCAGTGTCTGGAGGTTTACTATACCTCTACTGATCATCTCCATGATAATTCTTTCCATGGCTTTACATATAAGACTAGTGAGACTTATGGGTCTGTAGTTTCCAGTGTCTGCAGATGGTCCACATTTGCGCAAAGGGATGACTGTTGCCTTTCTCCATTCATGAGGCACAAAGCTTGTTAGGAGGCTACAGTTAAACAGTAATTCCAGAGGCCCTGACAAGTCATGTTTTTTGCAATTTAGAAGGCACCCTGGGATACTGTCTGGGCCCACTGATGCAGTGTTCTTGGTCTTACAGAGAGCATTAAGGATGTGTTCCCTAGTGACAGTAGGGGGAGTTATATTTGATATTTACTGAGGGAAGGTTGACGGGGACAGAGGGGTAAAGCTGGAGCTGAATTTATCATCCAGTTGGTTTGCTATATTTTCTGGCTCAGTATAGGTAGCTACATTTACAATGAGCTCTCCACACAATTGTGTACTGCCTTTGAGGTTGCGGACATAGGTAAAGAATGCTTTGTGGTTGTCCTTGGCCTGGGTGGCCAAATGTACCTCATGTTTGGCTTTGATAGACTTTATTTGTCCACTGAGTTGTTTGTTTAGCTTGATGAGAGTGGTTTTATCTTGCTGGGTGCTACACCTCGTAATTTTTGCCATGATTTTCCTCCTTCTGTTATACAGCCTGTTGATTTTGTGATTCCACCAGGGTGGCTTGTTTTTTGAGTTAGTTCTGTACTTTTTCCTGGCGCGTACAGCTGCCTCTACGCAGCTATTAACATGCCTGTAAAGGGTTTCTGTGAACAGCTCTGCATAGACAGCAGTGTTCTCAGGGTTTATAGGGGCTTAAAATTTTGCCAGGTTATCAAGTAATCGGTGGAGGCTAACCTTAGAATTAGTTCCTGAATATTCCAGGTTTAGCTGTGGGTTCAGGTTTAATTTTTACTTTAAAGGAGACCATTTATTTAGTCTGACCTCACCAGGAAAGGCATTGCAGAAACGGTTGTGCAGTACTCTCCCATATTATTGAGGACCAGATCCAGTATGGTTGCACCCCTGGTTGGTGCACTGACTATCTGGTCCAGGGAGATTTTGTTTACAAAATCCAGAAATCTCTGTGGCTGTACATTTTGTGTCGTATAGGATTCCCAATTAATAGTGGGGCAATTAAAGTCACCCATGAATATGGTACTGGGTTGGATGGTTAGTGTTTCTATAAGTTTAAATACATGGTATGGGTTTCCTGAGTCATACAGGAGGGACCTAGAGCTTCTAAGGAAGTGGTACTGGATTTTGCCAATGGTGATTTGAACATGGAGCAGCTCAAATGCATTGTCGTGTTTGACCAGCCCTGAAGTATATTTATTGCGGATGTAAATAGACACACCTCCACCTTCAGTACCTGCCTGTGAAATAGCTGGCCTAAATGTGTGGAAATCTCTCCGCAGCTTTAAACAATATCTCAGTGACCACACAGATGTCAGCATTCTCTAGGGTAAAGAGAGTTTCTAGGGAGTGGAGTTTTTTGTTTAGACTCCTAACACTGAGCAGTAATACCTTTAGATTTTCTTGGTTTTGATTTATATAGGAAGTACTTTCAGTTTGGCATTGCCTAAAAAGGCGCTATTGGGAAGACAATGTTTTAGCTATTATTTGAAAGTCTAGAGGGGAGAGGTGCAGACCATTGCTGGCAAAGCAGCATGGTCTGTTGACCATCTCCTTCCATGCTGACAAATACTGCACCCCTTACTAAGCCAATTATTAACCATCTTTTGTTCATATTGTGGCATCATCCTTGGAGAAGGTAAAATGCTGCTCTTTTTTGATCATGTACAAAAAATATCTTGTTTGATGCAAAAGCCTGTGACATAGCTGTATAATGGTACAGATAAGTAATGCATACTGCCTCACACAATGTACATAAAATGCAACTTAAAACAGAAAAAAAGGGGTTTCTGTATGCGGCATACACACATTTTGACACTTGGAATGTCAAAGACCTTCTAGTAGCAGCTTTAGTAAAGTCCACAGGAGTTTGACAACATATCCACAGTACCAGTGCTGTTTATGAAACATATGGCAAGCAGCCATGTATTACAATCGTCTCCTGTCTGAGCCAAGACTCAAGTCTGAAAGATTTTCATGTGCCTAATCCACTAATCCACTAGGGAGGGTTAATATCTAGACAACTGAGAATATACTGTGGGATATGTGCCCCAGTGGAGTAAAGAATATGTTTTTGCGTTTCTTGTCTGAAGCTTTAGACACCTTGCCAGGTAGTAAATGGGCAAGGTGTTGTGGTCTCTGGGATCTATTTCCATTTTAAGATGCCTGGTCAGAATCACATTCCACTCAGATGATGCCTTGTAATAGATGTCCAACTTCTTGGGAGCTGTATCTGGCTGCTTTTAGGCTGCATCAGTGGTATCACAGAACATAAGCTTCATGGCTGGGATGACCCAATACTCCTATCCTATGATTTATTTGCCAGATAATGATTTCAGAGTCACATTCTATGATGGACTTCATAAGCTTTATTTATTTATTTTTTTATATAAAAGAGGAATTTGTGGTAGGGAGTGGCACGTGGCATTTGAATGAACCTGGGCTGAGCCTGTAATTGGTCGCTGTTTAATAGGTGTTCCACCGTAGTATACAAATTTAAATAAATAAATGAATAAAGAAAATGCACTTATCCTCCCTATCCATTTCTTAGACAACAGCCTTAGGTTCCTTTTAACAGTGGGTCAGAATCTTCTCTCTGCCCTGGTGTAGACAGGGTGTAATCATGCATAGTAGATATTTTTGGGGACAATCATGTGATGGATATTTGATGGGTACTAGCTGATGGGGCACCATGTCCCAGGATACAAATACTGAATATAAATGGCCAACAGAAGCCTGCAAAAGGCTTAGCACTAGCAGCATGCCATGATCCTCCCATAGCATGCTCTATAGCCGATCCCCACGATGGGTACTGTCAACTGCTACCATCTTGTGAAATGTTAAATTCACCTGATGGTTTTCTCTAGTGCATTTGGATAACTACACTAAAATGTTAGCAATCATGGAAAATTTTGATATTGTACTTCATTCCTTAATCAGCACAATGAATACCCATCTTGGTTCATAACCTGTCTTCCACATAAACTCCATGATTATATAACTTTTTGGCACTGAACACAGAAACTTCACCATGTTAAATGGCAATTCTAAATTGTGTAAGTGGCAGAAAGGACCTAAACAGAGCAGCAGCTAGACCTGCCCTTATTATGCAGTGTGTGACACCAATATGCGCACATGTGGAGAGCACTAGAACTCCCAAAGTGGGAAGTTTCAGAGAAAAATAGCTGAACTACAGTTAATAACCAAAGAAAGTTAGCAAAAGCATTACTGTCTCACTAATAACCAAAGATAGCTGGCTGGCGTAAGCATTACTGTCTCACTAATAACCAAAGAAAGCCAAAGTAAAGCTGGAAGGAGTAGAGCAATATAACATTTCTATAGAAGGTATGTCACAAAATGTTGTACTTTAAATTCATCGTAAATAAAGAATTGAGCACTTCCATCCCTCCAAACAGGGACTTCATCAGAAGCAATCGCAAACATTACAATGTTTCCTTTATATACATCAATCCTGAACCACAATCATTAAAAACAAACCAATCAACAGTAAAACATCAAATTATATTAAGAAGGTGATTAATCCAATAAAACACAAATACTAACTAAACAACAAAAATGCATTGCTTGTATATGTGTTGACATTTTGAAATATAGTTAAAAATATATAAAAACTATTTGTATAAACATCCTTTTATGATTAAGGTGACAAGAAAATGTGAGAATAACAACTCAGAAAAACTAGTAACAAATAATGAAAAACAGTGAATAATGATAATTTACACTGAACCTTCATAGCTTGGCTGAGTGTAATTTTAAGGCCGATTGTAGGGAAATGTATTCATTCAGGCCAGATGGTGAGACCGCATCACCGTTCTTTATATTCCAGCTTAGTTTCCCATTATCCATCCCATTGATCCATATCAATGTTTTCAAGAACTCCACACTTAAAATCTCTAAACCCTTTACAGGTCAGTGTGTGTTTAAAAAGGATACTATTATTTTTTTTTATTTAAAATATTACATTTATACTTTTAAATCTTTTTTCTTAAAGTTCTTTCGGTTTTGCCTACATGAAAACTAGGGCAACCCAAACTGGCTGCAATATAAACCACCCCTGATGTGGAGCAGTTACCAGTCTGTAGCTTCACAATACAGCCTAAGCCATTCTCAAGGGTCAGAGCTTCAACTTGTAAAATACCGGTACAATGTTTGCAAAAATCACATTTTCTTCATACCATTTTTACTACTCAGATTCAGTTAATTCTATGGATGCACTAAAAACTCTTAAAATCCCTGGCAGTTTTAAAAACAAATTTACAGCCTGGTTCACACTCTTAAATACTGTTGAATTTTCCCGGAAAATGTTCCAATTGTTCCCAACAAACATCTTCGCTGCATTATATTCAAGCACTAAGGCCTTATAAAAATCAGATTTAGGCCCATTACCCTGTCTATCTTTACAGCTCTTTGATGAATTCATACAAGTATTTATTTAAAATTAATTAAAGTAGCTCTTTTTGGGATGTACCTTCTATGAATTAAAGTTAGCAAGACATGATTTTCGAAATGCAGACCATCAAACACGACAACAGGCATCATATATTCCGATAATACAGCCCCAGCCTCCGTCAGCAGTTGACAATCAGGTGGCACTTATCAAGGAAGCTTTCTCAACAGCTCCTTTCCAGGGCTTGATAACTTCTTTTATTAACATTTTGAAAGGAAAGAAAGTTTGCCCAAATTGGTTCCTTTCCATCAGGAAACCAAAACAAACTCTGAAGAGATGGATCAGAGAAGAGTACATAAAATCAAGAAGGAAAAACAAGCATTCATGGAGATGAAAACACTCTGTTTTCCTGCTAGCTTTCCCTTTCAGATGTTATAATGACTGCCAGTGGCATTTTTTTCTTGACTTTGACTGGGGTCATGCCTCCGCGCTGCTCTCTTTCCTACTCCAATCCCTATATAATTTCCTTGTAATAGGTGATTTCACTCAACTCACACTAATCAAACTACAATGTAGCAAGTGTGCCTGTGAAGTGAATGATTTGACGTAGAAGGTCTAACACAAGTTACATCACAGCAGGATGGAGTGAGTCCCCAAAACAAGGTGAAACAGGAAGATCAGGAAACACCTGAATAAGAAATATGGACATGGGAAAGAAAAAGATTTAATACGGTGTAATATTTATGCAAAGGAGAAAGCAAAACTAACTAATACAAAAACAGCAGCACCAAAGATATTTGAAGAGAAATACAGACAAAGGAATCCGGACATGGAAAACTTTACAACACAAAAAATAAGAAGACAAGTGTTTGGCAGTGCTCTGTACAGACTCAGACACCTTGAGTGACATTTTTCTTGTAAAAGTAATATATAAGAAAACAGCTCCAGTACGTAGTAATAATGGCCATCCCTCCTGGCATGTCTAAAGGTCAGTTCCCTGTGCTTTCTCCTATTAACCTGGTGAAATTGGGCATTCTGAGGCAGTGTAGCACCTGCCTCATATACACAGACAACCCTGTCCTCTTACCTCCCAACACTCAGACTTGTGAGAGATGCACTTGTATATCCAAATTGGAAGCCATGCACTCTCAAGACAAGACCGAAATAGCTGGTCAGGAGGAGGAGGTCAACACCTGCACCACACCACATGCAACAAATAGCCCTCCAGAACATCCACCTTCACAGCTCTCACATAAAAACACAAACCACACACCTACCTTCGCAGTGGCTCTGAATAGAAATCTATCCAAACAGCAGAGACCTCCAAGGCAGAAACGCACTCGACCACCACAACACAGCACAAACCACAAGACACAGCTCACCTACACAATGTGCCCTCAACCTAAGTCCCTAAGGCAAAACAGCTTGCCCAATACACTAATCATAGGTGACTCGATAGTGAGGCACAGTGATGTCCCACTCACTAGGTTAAATAAGGAGACGATAACAGTCAGCTGTCTATCAGGTGCCAAAATCCGACATATAATACACACACTCAGGTCACTCCACAACAAGTACAAGTATGACTCTGTCACTGTCCATGTGGGTGTGAATGACCCGAGACACACCTCCCTGGACTATATGAAAAGAGACATGGAGGAGCTCTTGGATTATGTGGTCCAGGCAGGTATGACCCTAGCCCTGAGCAGCATCCTACCGTCACCCAAAATTATACTGCAGTATAAGCAGAAAATGATCGACTTAAACAATTGGCTAAGTTTTTGTTGTCATTCTAAGGGGAACCAGTATCTGTCTGCTTGGGACGACATGATTGACAGACCTCGATGCTTTGCCAGAGATGGCCTGCATCTGTCACTCCTGGGTTTCCGGATACTGGCTAAGGCTCTTGCCACCCCTATAGTGCCTTTTTAGGCGATGTTCCAAAGAACAAATTACCACCATAACAGTTATAAATAAATGCAATCAGAGGGTCATGCTGCTCAACGCTAGAAGTCTAAATATCAAGATGCACTTTACTTGAAGCACTCCTCAAAATGGAGAACATCGACATTTGTGCTGTAACGGAGACCTGATTTAAAGCAGCAAAAAGCACCCCTGCATTACGAGGCTATAACTCATTCCACACCTTTTGGCCACAGAACATGGACTGAAGCTCCAAAGGCGGTGGTGTCTCCATATTCATGAAGGATATGCACATCTCCAGACTAGTAGCCCAGCATAATGCATCTGAGATACTTCAGGTACAACTAACATTGGGTAAGACAGTGATTTAGGTTGTGGCCTGCTATAGGTCCCCAACCATGTCCCAAGACTCTCACTCCACGTTCCTAGGCACCCTTGAAACTATTAGGGTCCAACCCAGCACTCTCATACTAGGTGACTTCAACTACCCCTCCATTAACTGGGAAAACTACTTATGCACCAATACACTGGCCCAACACTTCCTGGAATTCATCAATTCCAATGCCCTGGACCAGCTCATTCTTACCCACACTAGAGGAAGCATCATCCTTGACCTGGTTATTACTAACATGGGTAACCCATTGCTCTACACCAATAGTCACTTCCTCCCTGGTTAGATCAGACCACAAACTAATCACCATGGAAATCCACATCTCACCTCCCCACGTAAAGGTAACCACCATGAAAAACTTCTCCAAAGCTGACTTTGGGCTCCTAAAAACAGAGGTGGCTAACTTCATGGCACCCATGTCAATGGAAAATAGATGCATGACTGCTGAATCATACACCAATACACTGAATGAACATGTACATAAATGCATGGAACTAGCCATACCCCAATCCCAATATAAATCCTACATATTCTTTATAATCCCAACAAGTTTTATTTTTTCACAAACGGTTGTGAGTTAATATCCTTAGACTGTAAATATCTTCTCCCCCCTGCTAAACCATCCTCTGTAAAGGCAGCCTTCATTTTCTGGCTGGAAATATTTAGCTCATACCTTCCAACTACAGCCTTTAAACTGCTCGTTGCTGATACCTTTTCTGCCATACTCACCTCTAGTGTTCTTTCCCGCTCCGTTCGCCCTACAGCTTCAACCTTAGTCTGCTCTGCCTCAAATCTCTCTGAATTGCTGACTAAAACCCAAACTGCCTTCTCACCAACTGAAAATTGGATGCGCCAAAACCACCTCTCTCTCAATGCAAATAAATCAAAGATTCTACTATTCTCTCCCACAAAGACCCTATCATGTGATAAAAACAACTTCAAAGTCTATAGTCAAACCAACTTGGCATTACTGTAGATGAACACTTCAAGTTTGATATTCATATTCAACAAAATATTAAGAAAACCCACCAAAAGCTAGGTCTGCTATATAGGAATAATCACTTTCTCTCCAACTCTACCACGCAAACTCTGGCCTCAACTTATCTTCTTCCTTCCTTATTATACAGAGCCCCTCTCCTAACCAACCTGTCCTACTCTATTCACCTCTAAACTAGAAAACTGCTACAACAAAAATCTCTAAATTTGCCTCTAAATCTAAAAATACCACCCATCACTGCCTAACCCTACATTCCCTGAATTGGCTTTAACTCCCAAACTACCTAGACTATCCCCAACTCACTACTGCATATAGACTCATATTTCACCCAACAAAACGTCCCACTCTAACATCCTTCCCCCTTATACACCCAACAGAGCTCTCAGATCTGAAAATCAGAACTTAATTACTAACCATAAACCTAAATGTCCTGCTGGCCAACTTCTCCCATCTTTCTCACTAGGCAAAAAATGGAATTCCCTTCCCTCCACACTAAGAACCATACCAAACTCAAAAAACTTCAAAACCCAACTATTCAAACACCTGTCCACCAAATGGAAATGTACCTGCCTTCACCCAACCTAATCAAAGGAGGTTCCCTCTCTGGTTCCCAAGCTCTACAAGTCTCATAGTTATCTTCCTATAAGCCTGTCTAAGCTCAACAATTTCTATAGCTTCTCTCTAACTTCTACGGCTACCCTCACACAGCCCAACCTTGTAAATATTGTAAAAAGCATTCTATTGTTGATGTGTGTATGTAAAGCGTATTTACATTTTCTTAAAAGGTTTGTATGTAAACTGTTTCTACACCTAACACATATCTGTGTTCCTCAAATGAAATTGTATGATCCCTACCTTCAAGCTTAATGAATTTGTTAACTATGCATGATACTGAATGCATTTATGAGTAACTATTCTACATATTATCTTTAATATTAACTATCAGTTGTATCTAAATTGTATAATGTATCTTGGGGCTTTTCTCCCCGGGCCTCCACTGAAAATGGATAATCAAATAATCAAACTGCAAATAAATAAATAACCAACAGAACCAAGACGCTCTCCTACAAAAAAAAGGAAGCCAATCTGGTCCCCTCCCATTAATAAACTCTACAACAAAAAGGAAGAAACTGTTGCTGAAAAAGGTGAAGTCCCAAGACTTGAAAAAAACTCCCTTAGCCTCAATAAAAAGTTGAGATCCCTCATCAAAACCTCTCAAGACAGCTATGAAGGCAGAATTGCAGCATACACTCAAAACAACCACAAAGCCTTCTATAGTTAAATCAAGAATCTCCATGGCAATACCCAGGTTTGCTCCGAGTTATTGCACAATGGTACCTCCTACACTGAGCCAACATATATTGTCAATATACTGGCCGACAGGTTCAGTGCAAACTTTACCCCTCTCTCACCCCTAAAGGACCAATCACAGTACCAAAGGAATGCCAGGCACCCAGCATTACTGCAGCACAAGTTAAAGCTGCATTGTCCAAAGCCAAGAATACAGCTTCCATGGGACTTGACAATATCCCTGGATGTGTTCTACATGAACTACAAAGTGAACTGGCACCACATCTGTGTGCCCTGTTCAATCACAGCCTCACCTCAGGCATTGCTCTGACCAAATGACTCACTGTTACAGTCATCCCTCTCCATAAAGGGGGAGTGACTACAGACGCTGGGAATCATCTCCCCATTAGCCTGACAAGTCTTGTATGTAAAGCTATGGAGCGCATCATCATGGACCTAATTAACAAGGATATAGGGAATCTCCAAACTCTAGATCCCACACAATTTGGTTTTGTGAAAGGTAGATCATGCCTGCTCAACCTGGTTGACTTCTTTGAATCAGTCACCACAGCAGTGGAAGAGGGCAAGGCAGTTCATACAGCCTACCTCGATCAGGCCAAGGCCACTGATACCATTCCCCAATCAGGAATTATTGATAAATTCACCAAACTAGGCATCAACCCCTATATCACTAAGTGGATTGCAAATTGGATCACAGAACCCACAGTGTGAAAGCAGCGGACACCAATCAGACTGCCAACCAGTCATGAGTGGAGTCCCACAGGGACAAGTCCTGGGTCCTCTCCTGTTTGGCATCTACTTCTCAGAAGTTCAGGCCAACATGGAAGGACTCTGGCTAATAAAGTTTGCAGATGACTGCAAGCTGGGAGCTATTATTAACTCCCCAAGTGATGCAGACATCCTACAGAAAGGCCTCACTAAGACCAATGATTGGTGTTGAAACCATGGCCTTAAGCTTAATGCTAAATAAATGCATATTCATCCCCTTTGGGAAAAACTCAGTTCCTACTAGTTACCACATCGATAGGAGCCCACTGAAGGCATTTTAAGAGATCTGCAGACACAGGTTGACAGCAACCTCTTCGACAACCACACTACCACTGTGGTCAGAAAGTCCTTGTGTGTGGCACATCTCATTACCAAGGGTTTTGCATCCAGAAAGAAAGAGGTCATCATCTCTTATTACTCTTTCCTCATTAGGCCAATCATCAACTATAATGCCCCATTTGGCATGTACCTCACTAGACGCATGGAACAGCTGGGAAGGCCACAAAAGTACCTCGCAAAGATGATCCTAGGCCTTAACTCATTCCCTCCAGTACAGCTCTCTTGAGTGTGTACCTTTAACTCCTAGTGGGTGTGGCTTGAGCCTTTAAAAATGAAGTTATTACCTTACAGTTCTAACAAATACTCATTGACAGAGGTCAAATATCAATACAAATGTGTTTGTTGTCATGTATGCTTCAAGATAAAATATTCTGAGACCTTATAGGTAGCATGGTTTTGACATTATTAATGTAAATATGAATAAGCAATATTTGACACCTAGAGGAGCAGTAGGAGGTAACTGCAGCAACATCTGGAGGTGCATTCAGCTGTAATGAGTTAAACAAGTGTCCTACAAGGACAGACTCAAAACTCCAGCTATTCTCTGTCTCATATTGTTTACTAAGAGGTGATCTCTGCTTGACTTACAATGCCATGTCTGACCCAGCTCTGTTAGAAATGCTACAGCTAAAAAAAATCCCAATCCCTCCTCACCACACGCTCCAGAGACCTCAACCTCATTACCACAATCAACAGAACATGCTAGAGGGACAGGTTCATAACCCAGAGACTGACCATGCTCTGGAATAGACTTCCCATACATGTCAAACAGAGCACCTCATTGACTTTCTTCAAAAGAAATATCGATGAGTGGATGGGAAATAGAAAGTTCACCCTGTGGATCACACCAGTGGCTCTACTTGATACAGGCACTGGGGATCGTCGGGCGTCATGATGTCAGGGCACTTCTATTGGCTAGGCTTGTAAGGGCTCCAGGGCCATTGGCCTAGTACACACCTATGAACAAAGAGGAAAAGGAGATTAGTAATGGAGCAATTAAAGAAAGAGAAATTGAGGTTATGGAGTACCTGCAAAGTGAAGGATTCAATGTAACAAATCTAATTCAGAAAGCACCACAACAGGACAGAGTAATGGATATCCAAATTATGGGGAAACCAGTGGAACAGGAAGCAATTGGTCAGGTGTCATATAAAGATACTTTGGAGCCTTCCACAGGAAACCAGTACAAATGTTCACTTGAAGCTAGACAGCAAGGGAAGGAACAACAAACTGTGGAAACTCTGATGTAGTCAATGTTGAGGAGTGATAGGCCAGCGAGTTGATAGAGAAATGGACAGCACAAGGTAAAACTGATGAGACTGGGTCACAGGAAGATGCTATAGAACATTCTATAGAATGCCCGCAGGAAATGGAAAACAAGGGATGTGCCCTCAGTTTGGAAGAAAATGAGCTAAGAGAAGAATTGCTTGATTTAATAGACATGGACAGATATATCAAAGGAAGAAACAGACTGCAGAAGGTTAATAAAACCCAAAAAGTCAGACGTCTGATAAAACAAATGAACACAGTAATTAGGACTGTTCATAGAGATCCATGTGATATAACAGAAGTAAGCGGGATATATTACTGGGGAGCTAAATTAATAACTGATAAAGTTCTACCACAAGATCACGGGGTAGTGAGGGAAAGGAAGGGAAGAAATCGAATACCATCATGGAAATATCAAATAGAGAAAATTATAATGCAATTAAGACAAGAAGTGTCACTGTCAGAAGAGGGAATAGAGCAACAAAAATAGAAAGAAAGACAGATGTGATAAAAGCAATTTGCAACATAGGTTCATAGATTAGTACTAAGCTTTTCCCTGAACAGCGAGATGGAAGCAACGCCAATAAGGAGATGATAACAGCTGATTGCAAGACAAAACCTTCACTGCTAGGCAAACTGCAATAATTTTCTGGAACACAACCACAACGTACCACACTGGAAAGTCCTTTATTTACCTAGGTTTCGTTCGTTCCTACGAACTTCATCAGAATACAAACAACAGTTTTTCCACCACATTTTTATACTGTTTAAAATGTTGTAAATTGCTTAATTGATGTCAATTCCCTTTTTCCATTCTGTTAATTACTTCATTCCTTAAAGGGACACCAGCTTTAACTTATAAAATAGTTGTTCATATTAAAATCTGCTCCAAAAACATCAATTAATTATATAACTTATGTACATTTAAAACTTAAGCATATCCTAAAACATTGCAAATATATGTTACTTTACATAAACACATATATTAATGTGTGTGCAACAATATAATTGCAGTAAAATTTATAATTACTTATATGTTACTAACAAGTCATGGTGGTACTTCTATATATAAATAAAACTAATATAACTAAACAACCATATCTTGTTGCCTTTTAAAAATATTATATCAAGTGTGATCCTAATTTGATATGTAATGATGATAATAATAAATACTATTTATTTGATGACTAAATTATTGAATTATGTGTACATGATTATATAATAATCTACACATAATATAAATATAAATGATGTAATATTATACAAATTTATTACCATGTACCCATATTGAACATATTTAAACTAATTATATATGTATATATCAATTAATAGTGACCTACTACAACATCCACTACTGTGTCACCTATTCAATCAATCAACAATCACAATACTGAATGTTGTATAAATAACCCCACATGTATATTTATGTGCCATTTAATTTGTTTATTCTTAATAGTGGCATAATCGTTAAATATTCATTCAACCCTGGTGGATTGTATGAATTCAACTGGAGTTGCCATCTTAACTCTTCCATATCTAAATGATATTTAATAATTTTCCCTTGCTGATCATATTTTATTTGATTAATAACACAAAACATAAATTTACGATGTACATTATCAGTAACATGCCTGGCCAAAGCATTTGTAGTTTTACGGTGTTGTATATCTAAAAGATGTTCTTTTATTCGTTCTCTAAAATGCCTGTTAGTTTTTCCTACGTAAAAAGCTTTGCATTGTTGACATAAGGCTAAATATACAACATTAGTACTAAGCTAACTGCTCTTGCGAGCCATTTTAAGCCTAGCCAATTATCCCTTGTGAGACTAAAACCCTGCACCTTGTGTTTGTAAGGCAAACACCTTAACCATTAGGCCACCCTCCCAACATTAGAACAGATCAGGATCTATCATGCACTATCGCAAATAAACTAAACATTTCAGCACAGGTGGAAAAACTTAGAAGATACGAAGATAAATATAAAGGAAAAGTTCAAAATAAATAATTTATTGATGACCCAAAAAGGTTTTATAGAGAACTGGGAAATAAGGTAAAAGGAATTGAAAAACCGCCAAAAAAAGAAGAAATAGATACATTTTGGAGAAGTATCTATGAAGATCCTGTGGAACATAAAGATGCAAAATGGATAGAAGTAAAAGAAAAAATAAGAAGTTTAAAGATACAGGATATGAAATGGGATGAAGTAACAGCTAGAAAGACTGAAACAAAGTTAAGAAAAGCCTCTAAATGGAAAACCCCAGGCCCAGATGTAGTACCTAACTTCTGGTTAAAAGTATTAACATCTTTGCATGAAGATTTAGCCAAGAGTAAGAATTATTTATATGCGCACCCAGAACAGACACCAACCTGGCTAACAACAGGAAAAACAATGTTCCTACTCAAGAATGAACCTGCAAGCTACCCTAAAAATTACAGACCAATAACTTGCCTTCAGACGACATATAAACTATACACGGGAATTGAAGCCGACAGAGTTTATAGTCATTTAGAAGAAAACTCAATCATTGCAGTAGAACAAAAGGGCAATAAAAGAAAGTCATATGGAACAAAGGATCATTTGTTGTTAAAGTCATAGTGGAGAACTGTAAAAAGGGGAAGAATCTAAGTATGGCATGGATTGACTACAAAAAAGCATTTGATTAGTATCCCTCATTCATGGATAAAAGAGTGCTTAAAAATGTAGAAGATACACTCCACACTGATTGACTACATTACAGTGACCATGAAACAGTAGCAGCCCACTTTGAAATTAAGCCATGATAAAGGACAAATTGTTATCCTAGGGATAAAAATTCAAAGGGGGATATTCCAGGGTGACTCTCTGTCACTGTTACTATTCTGCCTTGCCCTTAATCCATTAAGCTGTTTATTCAAAAGCTTAGGTCATGGCTATAACCTGGCTCCTAAAACAAAAAAGTGTAAAGACTTCTCCACCTTCTCTTTGTCGATGATTTAAAAAGTACAGTTGTGTACACTTACCATAAATGTAGATGTTCGAGTGTATTCACTGTTGCAGTCATTACATTTGGGTAATCCTGCTGGCAGGTTGCCCTCAGTCGGCCTGACATCCAAAGTCTTGGGTCCTGCGTCGCCTACTGTCACCCCTTCCCTGACGTCAGGTTGTCAGGGGTATAAAAGTTGCGGCCGACGCCATTTTCTTTAGTTTTTCTTGCCCCAGATGTCAGGTGCCCCCTAAAAGGGTAGCCACAATTTATATAGGTTCATACTAGGATATCTGCCCTAGGGCATTTATAAGCCTAGCCAGAGTATGTTTGGCTTTCGCCACCCATTTTAAATTAATTTTGCTATGTCCTTTTTCGAGGTTAGTATACTGTGCTTCTGTCTAACAGTGACACAGAAGTGATACCCGGGGTAAACCTACGATCTCCCATCCACTCATCAAGATTCCTCTTGAAGAGAGTCAATGAGGGACTCTGCCTAACCTGGACAGGGATTTTATTCCAGAGTGAAGGGAGCCTCTGGGTTATGAATCTGTCCCTCCAGCATGTCCTATTTATTTCAGTGCTGAGGTTCAAGTCTCTCGAGCGCGTAGCTCGATGGGATTTGGATTTTTTGAGGTGAAGCATGTCCCTTAATTCCGGGTTGGACATGGCTTTATATGTCAGGCACAGATCACCTCTGAGCAGGCGGTATGCCACTGAGTAGAGCTGGAGTTTCTTTAACCGGGCAGCATATGGCATCTGTTGGAGCCTTTTGATCCTCTTAGTGAGGTACTTTTGGGGTCTTTCCAGTTGCTGCAGGTGTCTGGTAAGGTACATCCCAAAAAGGGCATTGTACTCCATTATGGGCCTGATGAGAGATGAGTAAAGAGGCACGATGACCTCCCCTGATCTAGATGTGAATCCCTTCATGATTAGGTGGGCTATATAAAATGTTTTTCTAACCACTTTTGCCACGTGGTTGTCAAATGAGAGATTGCTGTCAACTTGGGTCCCCAGGTCCCTAATTACTTCTTCTGTACTTAATGGATTACCACCTATGTGGTAATTTGTGGGCACTTTGTTTTTGCCAAAGGGGATGACTATACACTTTTTGGTGTTTAGCTTGAGGCCATGGCTCTGGCACCAGTTGTCTGTTTCTATGAGGCTCTTTTGGAGGATGCTTGTGTCGGCTGGAGAGTCGATTATGGCGCCCAGTTTGCAGTCATCTGCGATCTTGGTCAGCCACAGTCCTTCCATGTTGGCCTGTACCTCCGAGAAATATATACTGAACAAGAGAGGTCCCAGGACTGAGCCTTGTGGGATGCCACTTGTAACTGGTTTGGAGTCTGACATGGCTCCAGCAATTCTAACCATGTGGGTTCTGTCCTTGAGCCAGTTTGCAACCCATCTAGTGACATAGCGGGTTATATTTAAGCTGGTGAGATTATCTATAATGCCCGAGTGGGGTACTGTATCGAAGGCTTTTGCGAGGTCCAGGTAGGCTGTGTGGACCACCTTCCCTTCGTCAATGGCCTTGGTGACGGTTTCAAAGAAGTCGACCAGGTTTAAGAGGCAGGATCTGCCCTTAACAAAGCCAAACTGGGTAGGATCCAGTGTCTGTAGGTCCCCAATATCTTTATTTATGAGGTCCATGATGATCCTTTCCATAGCTTTGCAGACCAAGCTAGTCAGGCTTATGGGGCGATAGTTTCCAGGGTCCGTTGAGGCACCACCTTTGTGAAGAGGGACCACTGTTGCTGTACGCCACTCTTTGGGTACATATCCTGTAGTAAGGCTGAGATTGAACAGTAGTTTTATGTTTGGGTTTAGCTCTTCTTGGAGTTCATGTAGGACGCAGCCCGGGACACCATCTGGTCCCATTGATGCTGTGTTTTTTGCTTTGGAGAGGGCGGCTCTTACCTGAGCATCTGAGATGTCAGGGGGGCAGCACTCTGCTGGGATAGATATTTGCCCTTTTGGTGGGGGGGGGGGGAGTTTGCGCTGAACCTGTCAGCTAGGATGTTGGCAATGTCTGTGGGTTTGCTGAATTTTTTGTCATTTTGGACTAATTCTGAGCATATCTGGGAATTCCCACCCAGGTTCCTAACATAACTAAAGAAAGCCTTGTGATTATCCTTAGTGTCCTGTGCAATTTTTCTCACGAAGCTGGTCTTAGACGATTTTATGAGTGCCCGTAGTTTTTTGCTAATACTGATCAGAGATGCCTTCCCTTTTTGGGATTTTGCTCTATCATGTATATATAAAAACATGCACCAATATAAACTTTACCTTCATCTACAAGCAAATATACCATATAGGTTGTATAAATCAGAGAAAGAAAGATAGGTTCCATCAGAAGAAGAAGGGGATGGCGGGTGGGTAACCTGGACTGCAACAGTGAATACACTCGAACATCTACATTTATGGTAAGTGTACACAACTGTACTATGTTCTTCGTGTTTCACTGTTGCAGTCATTACATTTGGGTAGAGTCCCAAAGCTAAGGTTGGGAGGCTGGAGCTAAATAGCATTAGGAGCAGCTATGAGGCCCTGCAAAACTGCAGTGGCAAAGCCTGCCCTGAATTTAGAGTAGAAAGGCAGGTGATAGTGCTTTGTAAAGGTGTGCACTGAACTCCAAGTAGCAGCCTCTAAAATGTCCTTGGTAGGTACTCCCCTGAGAAAGGCTGCTAAAGTGGCTGCAGCTCTGGTTGAGTGTGGCCTAATGCCCTTAGGTAATGGATTGCCATGGTGTACATAGCAGAAACGAATGCAGTGGCCTATCCACTTTGAAATAGTCTGCTTTGAGATAGCCTTTCCTTGTGATCCTGCAGCATATGCCACTAGTAATTGCTCTGTCTTTCTTAAAACTTTGGTTCTGCCCAAGTAGAATCTAAGCTGTCTGTGTACGTCCAAATAATGCAGAATTCTCTCCCCCTTGTTCTGTAGATTTGGGTAAAAGGTTGGCAGGTGAATAGTTTGGTTGAGAGCCGCACTGGACACCACCTTAGGCATAAATGTTGGGTTTGTCCTCAGAGAGACCCTGTCTGGATAAAAAATGATAAAAGATTCCACAGCCATGAGTGCCTGTAGCTCTGAAACTCGTCTTGCAGAAGTTATTGCTAAGAACAGAGCTGTTTTCCAATATAAAAACTTTATATCAGCAGTAGCTGCTGGCTCAAAAGGAGGCAGGGTGAGTTTTTCCAAGACATAGTTGAGGTCCCATGCAGGCATTGGTGATCTCCTCGGAGGTCTTAAATTTTTGGCTCCTCTGAGGTACTGCTTTAATAAGGGATGAGAAAAGATTGGTGGCTCTACATTGTAATGAGCTGAAATGGCAGAGGCATGAATTTTAATAGATGAAAAAGACAGGTCTCTGTCCAGCATCTCCGTTAAATATTGCAAAATCTGAGGAATATTTGGCACAGCTGTATCAGTTCCTTGTGCCTGGTTCCAAGCACAGAATCTCTTTCATTTTCCAGCATAAGATTTTATAGTACTAGGCCTTCTGGTTTCCAAAATGACATCCATCACAGCTTTACTGAGAGGAGTGTTTTGTATGACTACATTATTCGCCATGCTGTCAGGTTTTAAGTTCTGAGTTGGCTGTGTAAAATCTGACTGTTCTTCTGGGACAGTAGCTGAGGTATTTGAGGTAAGGCCCAAGCAGGGCATTGAGACAAGCTCCTTAGTATTGGATACCAGTACTGGTGGGCCAGTCTGGGGCAATCAGTATCATCCTTGGCTTCTCCTGTCTGACCTTTAGGAGTACCTTGTGGAGGACAGGCAGAGGGGGAAATGCATATACTGATAGGTCTTTCCAGCTGAAAGATAGGGCGTCCACTTTCCATGCTTGTCTGTGATAATTCCTTGTGCAGAATCTTTTCAGTTGGTAGTTCTGAGGGGAGGCAAATAGATCTATGTCCGGGCATCCCCATTTTCTTGTTATCATGCAAATGACTTGAGGGTCCAGGCGCCACTCGTGGGGATCCATGAGGTTTCTGCTTAGTTCGTCTGCCAGAGTATTTTTCCTTCCTGGCAGGAATTGTGCCTGCAGATGTACTTGGTAAGTCAATGCAGTGTCCCACAAAGTCATGGCTAGTCTGCAAAGGGGGTAAGAATGTGTGCCCCCCTGCTTGTTTATATACCACATGACTGTGGTGTTCCCTGTCTTTATCAGTAGTTGTCCTGGATGAAGTAGGTCCTTGAAGGCTGTCAGGTCATTTTGAACTGCTAGCATCTCTTTTTGATTGATATGTAGATGCATTTGGTTTGAGGTCCACGTGCCCTGAATGCATCTTCTTGCCATGTGGGCCCCCCAGGCATAATCTGATGCATCCGTTGTTAGTGTCTGCCTGGCTGGGGGTAATGTGAAAGGCTGTCCCTTGTTTTAGTGACAAGCCTTTGTCCACCATCGAAACTCCTGTTGCAGGTAGGGAATGAGAGTAATCATAGTTTCCAGGCTGTGGCAATGTTGAGTCCAAACACTTTTTAGGTACCATTGAAGTTTCCTCATATGCAGTCTTGCATATGGAATTAGTAGGATGCAGGATGCCATGAAGCCCAAAGCCTGCAGAATTTTTTCTTGTGGATAACTGGGCCTTTGTTGCCAACATTTTGAAATAGGTAGTCAGTTGTCTTTGTTTGTCTGGCATGAGATAAGCCATCTGGGCAGTTTTATTTAAGCTTGCACCCAGGAATATTATCTCTTTAGAGGGTACAAGTTTTGATTTCTTTTCGTTGACTGTGTACCCTAGGCATGTTAGTAGTCTTTCCACAAATGCCAGATGTTGTAGAAGAATGTCCTTGTCCTCTGCTTGAATTAGACAGTTGTCCAAGTAAGGATATATTTGTATTCCTCTGTCTGCAGAATGCAATTATTGGTGCCAGGCATTTTGTAAAGACCCTGGGCGCAGTAGATAAGCCAAAGGGCAGTGCAGAGAATTGGTAAATCATTGACCCCGCCTTGAATCTGAGGTATTTACTGCATATTTGTCTGATTGGGACATGCAGGTGTGCCTCTTTTAGGTCTAAAGTCACAAGCCAAGCGTTCTTGCCCAGCATGGGCAGAAGCTGCTGCAAAGTCAACATCTTGAATTTTGGTATAACCAGGAATGTGTTTAAAATAGATAGGTCCAGTATTGGCCTCCAGGCCTTATCCTTTCTGGGTACCAAGAAAAGTCTTGAGTAAAATCCTTGTCCCTGCTCTTGCTCTGGTACTTGCTGAATGGCCCCCATGTCCATGAGGGATGAGACTTGTTTTTGTGCCTCTGCCCATTGATTTTTTGGCAGATCTGGCCAGCTGTTTGCCTTTGGCAGGGTATGGAAATGGAACTTGTAGCCTTGTGACACGATATTTGGGACCCATTTGTCCTGGGTTATAATGTGCCAATTTTGTGAAAAAAGTGCTACTTTTCCCCCTAAGGGTGCTGCCAGGAGATACGTGCTTGGTGCAGGCAGGGGAATGTCATTGGGACTGTTTCCTGTATGGTTGAGATTTGTCTTCTCCAACTTTGGAGGTAGAAGCCCCCTATTGCTTTGAGCGGTATGAACCTTGCACCTGGGATCTGCCTCTAGGGCGTCTGGATCTGCCTCTTTGAGGTCTGTCTGAGCCGGACCAATTCTTTGTTGGCCAGTGTCTACTAAACCTAGGTAGCTGCACTTGTAAAAAATCTTTGACCGTTTGCATAGATTTAGCTTGTCCTCCATTTTCTTTAACAAAAAATCTTTGACCGTTTGCATAGATTTAGCTTGTCCTCCATTTTCTTTAACACCTCTTCTGCCTTAACACCAAAAGTATCATGCTGTAAAGGTGCATCTAATAATTTGACTTTAACATGATCAGGCAGATTTTGTTCCTTTAATCAGGCATGCCTCCTAATTACAGAACCTGTAACTGCGGCCCTGCAGGAGGCCTCTAAAGAATCAAACCCACAGTGCAAAGTATGCTTTCCAACTTGTTCAGCTGCATGCAATACATCCTGCATTTCCTTATTTTCTGCACATTCAGAGTTTAACATAATTTTCTGTTTAAGCAATGCCATGACATGTTGCTGATATTTGAGCGTATGAAACCGACAGTTTAAGGCTCTTATAGCCAAGGTAGCAGACGTGTAAACCTTTTTTCCCCATCTATCCAGTGCCCTGGAATCTCTGTCAGAGGGGGTAGGGATGTTCTTCACTCCACATTGCTGCAGTCCTAACTATTGGGTAGTCCACTGTCCAGTCGGCCCGAATACCAAAGTATATGGCTGACGTCGGTCAAGGCGCATTAGACTGACGTCAGTACGTCAGGGTACTAATGCGCATGACCGACGTCATATCCTCAGTCTTTTTTGCTGCATGGTCCGATGCAGAAGCAGTTTTGCGAGTGCAGGTTGGCGTTCTGAAAGTTTCTGAAGTCAGAGTTTCAGACCGAATCAAAGTTGGCTAAGTACCCCGTTGGGGAATATTTTGGTTTTTTGTTGCCTCAGTATTTAACCGGATGTCAGAAAAAGTGAATAACTGTATTTCTTGTGGGAAACAGATACCTCATAGGGATTACCATACTTTGTGTATACCTTGTTTAGGGCCTGAGCACGGCGTTGTTGGATGCCGCTCTTGTGCTAGATTTAACAAACGCACTATTAAGAGAAGGTTAGACTGTGCCAGGTTAGTTTTTGGGAAGCGTTGTAATTATAAAATGCCGTCGGATGCTCCGGCCCGCTTCGCCAAAAGCGCAAGGATAAAGCAGCAAAGCCTAGAGTGGAGGAACCGACAGTCCCGGACGTCGGTTCTTTAGAAGGCTCAGTGGAGCCGGAGGTTTTGCCAGGAGTTTCTTTGGAGTCTCAGGGAGAGACTTTACTGTTACAGGATGTGTCCTCTCAGGAAGTAGGCCAGGCTGAAGGGGCTTCTCAGGTAGCTGTTCTTCCCTCTCTTCCTAAGGTGGTTAGGGCCTCCCTTCTGTTTCCAAGGCTTCTTTAAGAGGCAGGCCTAGTTTAGCTTCAGTGGGGTTTCTCCGAGTGTTTCAGGGTCTTTGCCTAAGAAGCATATGCTAAAAATGGCAGAGGATTTGATTACTATGATTAGAGGTTCTATGCCCCCTCCTGATTAGAGGCCTAGGGTGGAACCTGAGTTTGAGAGTTTTGAGCAATGTTCGGAGGCTTCTGAGTCTTGACTGAAGACTTGCAGGAGTATCCTCCTTATTCTGATTCTGATGTGGATGATTCTACTCCTTCAGCTTCGCCTCCTGAGGATTTTTCGTTCTCAGAGACTCTGCATTCCTTGAGGGAGCATTTTAAATGGGAAGGTCAAGATTTCTCTGATTCCAGGAAGAGGCTTAGGGAATTCTTGTTTTTACCCCAGCATAGGCCTTTAGCTATACCTCCTGTTCTGAATGTGGTAGAAGATGTTTTTGCAGAGGCTTCCCTGAATCCTGATTCTTTGCCTCCTGCCCCAGTTAAACCGGATAGGTACTATAGGGTGCCTGAGGCTCATAAGTATCTTTTTAAGAGTCCTAGGGCAGACCCGGAAACTGTCTCTCAGGGGCCTAAAGGTGTGAAGGCTTCTGTTGTTAAAAATCCTGTTCCTCCTGATAAAGAGGCAAGGGCTTTGGATAGATGGGGAAAGAAAGTGTATACTTCTTCCACTTTAGCCATGAGCGCGTTGAATTGTCAGTTTCACATGTTAAAATATCAGAATTATCTCCTTTCACAATTGAAGTCTAAGGTGGATGCTCTGGCTGAAGGTACTGAGTGTAAAGAGTTGCAGGATTTAGTTCATGTGTCTGAACAGGTGGGAAAGCATTCCTTGCAGTGTGGTTTTGATGCTGTGCAGGCCTCCTCGAGGGTGGCTGCCACTGGTTCTGTTCTTCGTAGGCACGCCTGGCTGAGAGATCAGAATTTAGCTGAGCATGTTAAGACAAGGATTTTGGATGCTCCTTTACAGTCTGATGTGTTGTTTGGTTCGCCTGTGGCAAGGCTAAGTCTATGCAAACTGTTAAGGATTTTTTGCAGGTGCAGCCTCCAAAGTTTAGTAGAAATTGGCCTACTGAGGGATGGACATATCCTGCTTATGATTCCCAGTCTAGGGGTAGGTCTAGACGTGGTAGGGGCAGAGCTCAAGGTTCTTTTAGGCCTAGAACAGGGAGTTCACCTGCTCAGACTTCTGGTGAGGGTAGGGGTCAGTCCTTTCGTAAACAGACCCAATGACCTGCCTTTTCAGCTGCCAGTACATTCTCGCCTGGCAGCACCTTTGGGAGGAAGGCTGTCTCTTTTCAAAGAAAATTGGGATTTAATTACCCAAGACAGATGGGTTCTGGATATCATTCACCACGGTTACAGGTTTTATTTCCATACCTTGCCTCCTTTCAAAGGCATGCCAGACATTCCTCCTCTACAAAGACAAGAGGCTCACAAGCAAATTTCTCTGTTGCTCCAAATAGGGGCCATTCAGCCAGTTCCTGTGCCAGAAAGGGGCCTAGGATTTTATTCTCGCCTGTTCCTAGTACCAAAGAAGGGGAACACGTGGAGACCAATTTTGGATTTATCTATCCTCAACACTTATCTGGACATTCCCAAGTTCAAAATGTTGACGTTACAACAGCTTTTACCTCTGCTGGGCAAAGATCACTGGATGGTAACTTTAGATCTCAAGGAAGCTTACCTTCATGTGCCTATCAGACTAAGTTGCAGGAAGTATCTGCGTTTTCGAGCTGGAAATTTTCATTATCAGTTCTCTGCATTGCCCTTTGGCTTATCTACTGCGCCCAGAGTATTCACAAAGGTTCTGGCTCCAGTGATAGCTTACTTCAGACTAAAAGGAATTCAAATCTATCCTTACTTGGACGACTGCCTGATTCTGGCTCAAGAAAAGGAAGACCTTTACAGCATTTGGAATATGTGATAGCAGTGCTAAGATGCCTAGGGTATTCTGTGAACGAAATAAAGTCCAGTCTAGTACCCTCTCAAGACATGTGCTTTCTGGGTGTGAGACTGAATACAGCAGCCCAGATGGCCTTTTTAACCCCGGACAAACAAAAGAATCTTTCCAGTTACTTCCATCACCTATCTCTTCAGTCTGGGCTGACTGCAAGGACAGTCCTTCAAGCCTTAGGGTTCATGGCACCTTGTATTCTGGTGCTTCCCAATGCCAAATTGCATATGAGGAAGCTGCAATGGTATCTCAAAAATGTATGGACACAGCACTGCCAGGATTTGGACACTGTCATTCAAATAATACCTTGCATTCAAAAGGAATTTTTGTGGTGGGCTCAGGAATGTCACCTAAACAAGGGACTCTCTGTGACCCGGCCAGAGGCGAGTCAGATTCTAACGACAGATGCCTCAGACATTGCTTGGGGAGCTCATCTAAATGGAAAGTGGATACAAGACAAGTGGCCTGCCAGACTACAGCATCTACATATCAACATGAAAGAGATGTTAGCAGTCCAGTTTGCATTAATGGCTTTCAAGAAGTTACTTCTTCCAGGGCAGGTGTTGATTCTAACAGACAACACAACTGTCATGTGGTACATCAACAAACAAGGGGGAACACATTCTTACCCGTTGTGCAGGCAAGCAATGATTTTATGGGAGACTGCGCTCAGCTTGCAACTAACTCTTCAGGCAAGGTTTCTGCCAGGAGCACAGAACTCCTTAGCAGATGTGTTAAGCAGACAAATCATGGATCCCCACGAGTGGAAACTGGATCTTCATGTATTTCAAAAATTGACAGTGTCATGGGGAACTCCAGACATAGATCTGTTCGCTTCTCCACTAAACCACCAGCTGCCAAAGTTTTGCACAAAGAGGTTTCATCACACAGCTTGGAAAGTGGATGCTCTTTCTTTCAGTTGGAAAAATCTTCATGTGTATGCCTTTCCACCTCTGCCTCTTCTCCCAAAGGTGCTCCTAAAGGTCAGACAAGACAAGCCAAGGATGATTTTAATAGCTCCAGATTGGCCTCGGCAACACTGGTACCCATTACTGAGGAGTCTGGTAAGGAAGCCTCCATGGCCTTTACCTGTGATTCCACACCTGTTGTCTCAGAGGGACGGTCACCTGCTCAATGTCAAGCTCCACTCTCTTCATCTAACAGCCTGGCATATTCTGTTCTGAAACACAGCAGGTCTCAACTTCCTCAACAAGTTTTAAATGTGATTATGGAAGCCAGAAGACCTAGTACAAGGAAGGTGTACGCAGAAAAATGGAAGAGATTTTTATTTTGGAGTGCAGCAAACAATTTGGAGATTTCTGAGCCTAATTTGAATGTGGCTCTTCAATATCTTACTGAGTTATTGGACAAAGGTTTGTCTTTCTCTTCCATTAAGATTCATGCTGCAGCAATTTCAGCTCACTATGATTGTGATCCACCATTGTTTTCGCATCCTTTGTTCAAGCAATTTCTTAGAGGGGCAAAGAATTTAAGACCCCACGTAGAGCTCCTACTCCTGCTTGGGATCTCAATTTTGTGTTGGAGAAACTTACTCTACAACCTTTTGAGCCTGCCGCTACTGCTGACTTGAAATACTTGTCATGGCAGACTGCTTTTTTGTTGGCCATTACTTCTGCAAGAAGGGTTTCTGAGTTGCAGGCCCTTATGGCGGTTGAGCCTTTTTTGATTTTTCATAAGGATAGGGTATCATTACGTACTAATCCATCCTTTATGCCTAAGGTGGTTTCTAGTGTGGCTTTAAACCAAACTATTCATTTGCCTACTTTTTATGCAGATCCCCAAAATAAAGGGGAAAAGATTTTGCACACTTTAGATGTACACAGGCAATTGCGTTATTACTTAAGCAGGACTAAGGATTTTAGGCAGTCTCAGCAGTTGTTTGTTTCTTTTGCTTTGAGTTCGCAGGGCAAGCCTGTGTCAAAACAAACTATTTCTAGGTGGATTGGGTTTTGCATTGCATTTTGTTATTCCCATCATGGCAAGGAGATTCCAGCTGGGATTAGGCCTCATTCCACTAGGGCTACTGCCACTTCAACAGCATTTCTAAGGGGGGTGGCAACTAAGGATATTTTGGAGGCAGCTACTTGGAGTTCAGTGCATACTTTCTCTAAGCATTATCACCTTCCTCTCTACTCTAAGTCTAGGGCTGGTTTTGCCACAGCTATTTTGCAAGGCATGTTGTCAGCTCCTGTTTCCTTATGATTTGCCAGCCTCCCTTACCTCTGCTTTGGGATTCTACCCAATAGTTAGGACTGCAGCAATGTGGAGTGAAGAACATAGTACAGTTTTGTACCTACCATAAATGTAGATGTTTGAGGATCCACATTGCTGCAGTCCAATTTACCCTCCCTCCTTCCCCTCTGTGTTTAAGGGTGGTTGTGTAGGTGAGGTTATATTCTGGTACTTTTGTATTTATTGTACATATTTTTGGTGCAGGTATGTTTGCAGGTTTTGGTATTGGCCTTGTCTTTTTAGGGTCTTCTGACATCTGGGGCAAGAAAAGACTGAGGATATGACGTCGGTCATGCGCATTAGTACCCTGACGTACTGACATCAGTCTAATGCGCCTTGACCGACGTCAGCCATATACTTTGGTATTCGGGCCGACTGGACAGCGGACTACCCAATAGTTAGGACTGCAGCAATGTGGATCCTCGAACATCTACATTTATGGTAGGTACAAAACTGTACTTTTTTTGCGGCGGAAGCCTTAACTCCTTTGGGACCCTGAGAAATCGTTTCTGGGTCTGCAGCAGGGTTTTTAAAAAGGAATTTATGAGAGTCAGGGACCCTGTAATATCTGTCAGGCTTAACAGGAGCTGGAGGTAAGGAGTCAGGGGTAAGACTAGACTCCGAGAACACAACCTACAATGTCTAACACAGGTGGGATGGCTAGTGGCTTGTGTTGAGGTAGTAAAAGGAAATCCCTGAGCCTCTTTTTAGATTCTGAAAAATCTTGGCTTTCCCAGTGGAAATGCTCCCTCATGGTATGTAAGGTTTCCCCAAAAGAATAATCCTCAGGAGGAGAAGCTGAAGGAATGGATTCTTCAGCATCAGAATCCTCATAGAGGGGAAAAGAATATTCCTGATCAGAAGAGGAATCAGAAAAAATGGAAACCTGATCTGAAGATTCATAGTCAGTCTCTTGCCTAGGCCTCTTATCAGGAGGGGGGATGGGAAGCCCTGATCAAGGTAATCAAGTCTTCGGCCATTTTGAACATCTGTTTTTTGGGCATAGAGGCCTGACCACGTGGCTCTTGAGTTTGTTTCTTTGCTTTGGAAGGTGCTTTAGTCTTTGCCTGTGAAGCTGAAGTTGGTTTGATGTAAAGATGTTTAGGTGTGAATACACCCTCAGAAGCCGGTGCCTGCTCAGCGGCTCCGGACCCATCTGAAGGGATAATATCCGAGGCACCAATACCTTGAGTTTCCAGCGGCACAGCCAACTCCACGTGGGAGTCGGTAGCGGCTCTAAAGTAGCGGGCGTCAGGGGCTGCGAAAGCACCTCACTGAGAACCGGCGACTAGCTTAGGAGAAGCTTTGTCGTCGGCTTTGGGCCTCGGTTGTCTATCTCTTTCCTTTTCTTTGCGTTTCTTGTGAACTCCGGTAGTTGGATGGCTGTCCGACGACATTTCAGGGTAATTAAACCGGCGTCCAAAATAGTTTAAAGCAAAAGCTTAAAAGTGCATTGGTTAAATCTAGCACAAACCGGCAACCAGAAACGTTGTGATGAGGGCCTAGGCAAGGAATACAGTAAGAATGAAAATCCTTATGAGGTATTTGCTTCCCACAAGAAATACAATTATTAACTTTTTCTGACATCGGTCTGGAGCAAGAAAAAAGTTTCCCCAACAGGGTACTTAGCTTTATTGAAGACTTCGGATGTGAAACTCGAACACGAAAATCTCAGGAGTCGGCTGAACAGCACTTGAGAACTGCTTCTGCTTCGGGCACCGCGCGGCAAGAAAGACTAAAGAAAATGGCGTCAGCCGCATCTTTTATACCCCTGACGACCTGACATCAGGGAAAGGGCGACAGCAGCCGACGCAGGACCCAAGACTTTGGAATTCAGGCCGACTGAGGGCAACCTGCCAGTAGGATTACCTAAATGTAATGACTGCAACAGTGAAACACGAAGAACATCTGTATAGCTCATCAGATGAGGAACTGAAAGCAAAACTGCAAGTTATGAAAACTTTTTCAGATGATATAAGAATGTCATTTGGTCTTAATAAATGTGCAAAAGCAACCTTTAAAGCAGGAAAACTGCAACGTCAGGAAAATATCAATTTAGGACAAGAATGTGATATAAAAGAAATTGAGCAAGGAGGAGTGTATAAATATTTGGGAATTGATGAAGTATCAACAATAAAACATGAACAAATGTGAATAAAACTTAGTAAGGAATACTTCAGAAGACTTAAATTAATCCCGAAAACAACGCTGACATATAGGAACAAAATCCAAGCTATAAACCAATTTGCTCTTCCTGTCCTAACTTACAGTTTTGGAGTGATTGACTGGATCCAAAACGTGTTGGATAGATTAAATAGGAAAACAAGAAGGATGCTTCATGCTCACCAAATGATTTATAAAAATCAGTGCATACCAAGATTATACATTCTTTGTTCAGAAGGAGGTATGGGCCTCCTTGAAATTGATATGTACAGATCTGTAATTGTGGGACTCCACACATATCTGCTGACCTCAAAAGACCCAAACTTTGTGGAAGTTTTGAAACATGAGGAGAATAAATCTAAGATGACTTCTCCGTTTAATCTAGCAGAAGTTTATCGACGTCAAGAAGGAATGGAAATCAATCCAGAAGTAGGTAAAAATCAGGCAGCAACGGAATGTGCCAAAAAACAAAAAAAAGAATATAAGGTGAAGGGATCAGATGAGAAGGCAAGAAACGTGGAAAAAGCATAAATATAGTTGCAAGTATAGAAAACTTCTGGAAGAACCTCATGTTGATCAGGAACGAACACAGGAATGGTTAAGGAGAGGCGAATTCAAACCATGAGATGAAAGGTTAATATTGGCGGCCCAAGATAGTGGGCTGCGTAGATGTTGGTTTATAAAGTCCACTGAACATGTGGGAGTCATAGACATATGTAGGTTTTGTAAAACCAAATTGGAAACAGTTGCACACCTCGTTGCTGGCTGTGACATACTAATGGCAGAGGGTCTGTATACTGAAAGGCATAATAATGTGGCAAGACTGTTGCATTGGGGAGTGTGCAAATATTATGGTACTGAAGTGGCCGAAAACCACGGGAAATATCAGCCACAAAGCATCACAGAAAATGAGACAGTCTGCATCACTTGCGATCACCCACTACCAACAGTAAAAAGATAGATTTATTTATTTTATTTTTTTTATTTAACCATTTGTTAACTGGGATAGTCAGACTTGGAACAAAGCCAATTTTCAGCAGAGGCCCGGGGAGAAATGTTCCAGATGCGTGTCTTTGTAATGTGGGGGGAAACCCACATGAATGTAGGGAGGACAAGCAGACTCCGCACAGTAGGCACCCCCAGCCAAGAATCGAACCAGAGAACCTCTTGCTGTGAGGCGACAACGCTACCATTGCACCATCCAGAAAAAAAAATACTAATTTCATGAACTGTTATCATACTTTGACTTAGGAATGGGGTCCATTCCCGCCATGGTATTAGATACCCAAAAAACTTGGATTCATTAGAAAAAATAGCAAGTGCCTTGGTCAAGAACAGTCCTCACCTGAACAACCAATACAATTCAACCCACTGTCTTCTAACTAAGGAACATAATTATTCCTTGCTAGTGCCAACATACATTAACAGCTTTAGTGAAACATAAAAAAAACTAAATGGCAATATTTCAATTAAATTAACTATTTTATTTCATCAGTGGAAAACTCACTCACTCTTTCTTTCAAATGCTTTGCAATAATGTTTCCCTTACAGCACAGGCAGAAAGACAGTTGTGTAAGTTGTACTTACCTATAACAGTAGATGTTCAAACTCCTCACTGCTGCATGCAGCCTTTAGGCAATATGGGTTATTTTCCTGCCCAGGAAACAACTGACCAGCTTCAAAAAAGATCTGGCCCCTCCCACACCTTCACTCTGATTGCTGACTGGCTAGTCTCAAGTAGGGAAATCAGCAGTGAGAGAGAAGATTTCTTCAAGACTGTTTTGTCAATACAAAAGTAGAAACACACACACAAACTCCTTTATATCCCCACAATAGTGATTTACAAAATAAAGGGGTAGGGGGTGGAGGATGGGTGTGGCTACTGCAGCAATGAAGAATTTGAACATCTACTGTTATGGGTAACTGCAACTTACACAAGTATACTATTACATCATCCCAATGCTGCAGTAGCTTTGATTACCAAGACCTATCCAATCAGGGAGGAGGAAAGATATATATCTAGGAGTCCCTGAAGAAAGGTCCTAGGAAAGCTAGTTCTAGAAAAGGAATCCAGTTTGTAATGCTTTGTAAAAGTATGTATGGAGGACCATGTGGTTCCCTCTAGAATGTTTCTAGAGTCCACCCTTTTCCAGTATGTCATTAAGGAAGACAAGGCTCTAGCAGAATCAGCCTTGATACTAACTGGAATGGTTTTGCCATGGTGGGAAAAACCAAAAGCAATAGCACAGGACAGCCATCTGGAAATAGTCTGTTTAGACACAGGGTCTCCTTTGTTTGTCCCTTGATAAGAAATAACTAGCCAATTAGCTTTTCTAAATGACTTGCTTCTGTCAAAATAGTACCTTAATCTTTTCCCCTACTTTTTGGCTCTGAACAGAAAACTGGGAAATTGATGGCTTGAATCAAAGTAAATTCTGAAAACACTCTGGGCATGAATGTGACTGCCAGTAAGGAAAATGAGATATGGTTCATCCACCAAGAGAGCTTGCAACTCGGATACTCTTCTTGGAGATGTCAGAGTGATGATGAGTATAGGTTTTCAAGTCACGAACCTTAAATCAGCTTGATGAGCAGGTTGAAAATGTGACACAGTCAACATCTCCAGTACAAAGTTGAGATCCCAAGGAGGAGTAAAATGATTACAAGGAGATCTGAGGTGTAAAACTCCTTTCAGAAACTGTTTTGCACAAACAGAGAGGAAAGAGGAGGAAGCATGGGCAGAAATTCTGAAATGGCTGTAAGATGAGCCTTTGTAAAGGAATAAGAGGGGCCAAGGGAAATTAACTCTCACAAATATTTGAGCACCAGTGATTCCCTGGTTATTGGTTAGGCACCAACTAGAAAATTGTTTCCATTTATCAATATATGATTTTCTAGTAGCATTTTTTTGCCTCCTGTAGTACCCGCTGCATGTCCTTGTAAAATACGTGCCTAGCGGGAATTAGAACTGAATCACCCAGGCAGTTTAAGATGATTAAGACTGGGATATAACAACTCCCCCCCATCTTGTGAAAGTAGATCCAGTCTGTGACTAAGCTTAAAGTAAATCCCTTCGGCCAGTTTCATAAGAAGGAAGAACCAATGTTTCCTAGACCAAAAGGGAGTCGCCACAATTATTTTTTTAGGAAACCCTTCTGAATTTTCAAAATTACCCTGGATATTACTGGAAAACATGGAAAAGCATACAGGAACATTCCTTTCTGAGGGAAAGAAAAAAACATCTATTTTTCAGATTTGCTTGCAAGGAGCCCTGGAACAGTTTTTTGTCCGTTTTGAAAGGAGGTGAGCAAGATCTTTTTTGAGGTGTTCCGCACAACTAGATCCTGGAAGACCACTTTGTTCAATTTCCACTCATGATCCTCTTCAGCTTCTCTGCCACTATACTTTGTTCTGACAGAGTGCAAGATTCTTGGAGAGTAAGCAATCACAGGCAGCCTGAAGAGGGGGTACAACATTGTATCACCCTGGTTATTTATGTATCAATCATAGGTAGCCTGCAGAGGGGGTACAACCTTGTACCTCCCTGCTTATTTATGTATCACACATAGGTTCATAGGTGTTTATTAGGCTAATGAACACAAGGACCTTTTTAAGCCTAGCCATGCATTCCAAATCTCTGACAAGTTCTGATATCCTTGAAAAGTGTAAGCATGGGCCTGGGAGATGAACCATTTACAGGTTACCTGTGTCCATTAGAGATATAGGTGCCAAACCAGGGATGAATTTCTGGTTTCCCATCCAATTGTCCAAGTTGCACTTCAACTGGGCTAGGGAGGAACTCTTCTTCACATGGATGGGGAGTCTGTTCCATAGACGGGGTAGTCTCTGGGATACATACCCATTTCTCCAGTAGGTCCTATTTACATCACAGGCAAGGTTTAAAAGTCTTTAAAATGGGTAATTTTGGTGCTGTCTGTTTTGCGGATATGTAGGTGGTCCATCTGAGTGGGGTCTGACAATGCCCTGTACGCCAGGCATTGATCTCCCCTCAAAAGCCTGTAGGAGACAGAAAACAGGGATAGGGCCTTTAGGCAATCTACAGATAACATTTTACTTATGTCCTGTATTTTTTTAGTGAGGAACCTCTGCGGATGTTCCAATTGTTGGATATGCCTGGTTAGGTAAATACCAAAGGGGGTATTGTACTCAGTGATAAGTCTGATGAATGCCGAATAGAGTGAAGCCATGACTTCCCTGGACTTAGATGCCATACCTTTGTTTATACATTGCGCAACATAGAATGACTTCCTCACCACTGCAGACATGTGACGAACAAAGGCTAGATTATTATCTGTGTGTGTCCCTAAGTCCCTGACTACTGGGTCAACTCTAAGGGGTATGTTGTCAATATGATGGTTATCAGGGATGGATGACTTCCCAAAGGATACTATTCGGCATTTCTTGGCATTTAGTTTTAGCCCATGGCTCTGACACCAGTTGATTGTCTGTGTCAGCCCCTCCTTGAGAACATTTGTGCCAGTGTGAGATTCAATGACAGCTCCTAATTTGCAATCATTTGCAAATTTAGTCAGCCAGAGACCACTGACACTGGCCTTGACCTCTGAAAAGTAAATGCTAAAAAGGAACAGTTCAAGGACTTCTCTCCAAAGGACTCCACTTGTAACTGGCATCTTTGTAGAGGTGGCCTCCCAAGTTCTAACAAACTGAGTCCTGTATGTGAGCCAGTTGGCTAGCCACCGGGTGACATACTGGTTTGTACCCAACCTCTTGAGTTTGTCAACAATGCCCGATATTGGGGCATTGTGTCAAATGCCTTGGGCAGGTCAAGGTAGGCAGTGTGAATGATTTTGCCCTCATTCATTGCTTTGCTGACCTTCTCAAAGACGTCTACCATGATGAGTAGGCATGACCTGCCCTTGACAAAACCAAACTGAGTTGGGTCCAGTGCCTGGAGGTTTACTATATCTCTACTGATCATATTGGTCATCTCCATGATAATTCTTTCCATGGCTTTACATACAAGACTAGTGAGACTTATGGGTCTGTAGTTGGCCCACCTTTGTGCAGAGGGATGACTGTTGCCATTCTCCATTCATGAGGCACAAAGCCTGTTTGGAGGCTACAGTTAAAAAGCAATTTCAGAGGCCCTGATAGGTCATGTTTCATGCTATTTAGAATGAATCCTTGGATACTGTTTGGGCCCATTGATGCAGTATTCTTGGTCTTGGAGACAGCATAAAAGACCTGTTCCCCTAGTGATAGTAGGGGGAGTTACATATGATGATGTTTCCTGAGGAAAGGTTGAGGAGGCAAGAGGGGTAAAGTCTGAGGCGAATATATCAGCCAGAAGGTTTGCTATATCTTCTGGTTCAGTATAGGGGACTCAATTTACAATGAGCTCTGCAAACAACTGTGTATTGCCTTTGAGGTTGTGGGTATAGTTAAAGAATGCTTTGTGGTTGTCCTTGGCCTGGGAGGTCAAACCTACCAGAAATTTGGCTTTGGTAGACTTTGTCTTCCGAGTTGTTTGTTTAGTTTAATGAGAGTGCTTTTATCCTGCTGGGTGCTGTACCTCCTAATTTTGCTATGATTTTCTTCCTCCTGTTACACAGCCTACTGATTTTGTGATTCCATCAGGGTGGCTTGTTTTTGAGTTAGTTCTGTACTTCTTCCTGGTAAAGAGAAAAAAATGCTACTCAGGAATCACAAATGAGAATTTATTACATTCAAAAACAGGAATTTAAGTGCTTTCGTTCACTCTGGTAAGGAACTTCTTCGGAAACTGTGTAAAACCAAAAGAAAGCAATGCTTAAATACAACTATTTTAAAACAAATGGCGCCAAAAATATGCCTCCTTTTTTCCTTAAAGTAAAATACACCACTGTTAAAACTACTACAGTCAAAATTAAAATCATAAAGCTGCCAACATTCCAAGATATACATGTAAACACGACTTATGGTAAAAGAAAAAAAACAACAAACAATACATATTACTAGGAAAGTGCATAAGGTTAAAAAACAAGATCAACTAATACATAAATATTTGCCTTTTAAAAAAGGTTTTTAAAGAAATTACATCATTTTTTTAAAATGTGGTAGTTTTTTATTTTTGTTTTATAGTAAGCTGTTAGTCCGCTGTTTTGTTTACTTCTTCCTGGTAGGTACAGTTACCTCTATGCAGCTATTAACATGCTTGTACAGGGTTTCTTTGAAAGTTCTGCATAGGCAGCAGTGTTCTCGGGATTTATTATGGATTGAAATTTTGCCAGGTTCTCACTTAATAGCAGGAGGTTAGCCTTGAATAGTCCAGGTTTAGCTGGGGGTCCAGGTTTTATTTTTACTTCAATGACGACCATTTTGTGGTCTGACCTTACCAGGGAAGGCAGTACAGTAGGGGGTATGCGGCAGTCACCCATATTAGTGAGGACCAGATCCAGTATGGTTGCACCCCTGGTTGATGTATTGACCATATCTAGTCCAGGGAGTTTGTTTACACAAAATCCAGGAATCTTTGTGCAAGTATGTTTGGTGTCATATAGGATTCCCAGTTAATAGTGGGGTAAATTAAAGTCACCCATGAATATGGTATTGGGTTGGATTGTTAGTTATGACTGTGGTAGAGTCTTGTAATCATGTGTTGAGGTCCTAGCGTCCACAGGTAATGGATAGATTTTATGACCTGTAGCATAGCCAACATCTCCTTTACAAAGATGTGCTTTGGTCTGTCTGAATAACTCCAAAGACCTTGCACTTCACCCTCATGGAAACTGTTCCTCAAACAAAATCTGAGGCTTCTGTGGAGAGAGATTGGACTGGGATCTGAGAAGAGAAAGGCAGAAAATGTATTCAACATGTATCTCCACCAATGCAGTTCCAATTTTAGAAAGCCCAGTGCTGGAATTTGGTGTTCCAGAATGTAAATGCTGGGTCCATGTGTTTTTTTTTTTTTTTTTTTCAGAAACCATTTTAGAAACCATTGCATCTTTCTCAATGCAAGCACGCTGGATGAATCATGGGAATCATAGAATCCATAAACCCCAGTATCCTGAGGAATTCTCTTGCAGAAGTCTGACTGAATGGTGAAACACAAAAAAATATTCCAAATAAAAATCCACCTTCTCTCGAGTCAAAAAGGCCTTCTTGTCCCATCCCCTTCACAAAATAAAACATACAATTTCTCTGTCAACTCTCCCTTTAACATAGTAAAATTAGTGACAGAAAGAAAAACATTGCAGGTAAATTGTCACAAAGTGAGCCTACATACTACAATGACAAACAACACATCCTCATCTACTCTAAAATACATTTTCAGACACATTTTTAAAAGTTTACATAAGCAGAATATAAACTCTGATATAATTAGCACCAAATTAGCACCGAATTAAACACAAGTAGCTATAAATAGCTGTGTCCCTGATAAGGAACTTCCAATATTGATAAAAAAAATACCAGGTTTCTTAAAGGGGAAATACCACTTTTAGTCAGAAAATTAAAAAAATAATACAATTTGTCTTAAAAGGGCAATGATTTCAGTGAGGAGGTTACCCCAATGGGGATTTATTTGCCAGAAACAAAGCTTTTAGCTGATTACTGCTCATTTGAAGCTTGAGAGATGCTTCTTCTCAAGGAGGCAAGAAAGTACTGAAGAAATCTTCACTCTGATTGTTGATGTCCCTCTAAGTCTAGCCAATAAAAGGTAAGATTGCAGGTGAGTGCATGGTAGCCAGAGCTTTGGGAAGCTGTCTGGCTGTTGTTTCATATTGGTAGGTAAACAACTCAATGCTTAAAGGCTACTTCACCAGTGGGAATGATGAACATCAGGACAAACAGAAGTAATAGATAAAAAGAGAAAATAAAATTAATTAAGTAACCAATCAAGTGTGTCCAGCTGTATTCAAAGTTAAGCTCTAAAACCTTCAATGCATTTTACTTCAATGCAGCAATACTTTCCTTGTACAAATCTTTCATTGTATTCCTAAACCTAACATTTGCAAGTGCTTGCTTTAACACACAAGCCTTTGACTTAATTTAACAGACCATTATAACCAGCATCAAAATTTAAAATTTGGGGGACTCTCTCTGTTTCTAATATCCTTTTATATGGTCTCACAACTGAACGATGCCTCTCACCCATTTAATAATACAAACCACAATTTCTGACTAACATGTAAAAAGCCATTACGAACATACTTTCTTATCAATTTCCTTAAAGAACATCACAGCGAGAGCATATGTTATTTATCACATGTGAAAGTATGCATTTAGGAACAAGTAGTACTTCTGCTCTTGGTCTAAAGTGGTAAAGTACCAAAATATGTTCCAATATTCCTACCCCCACCATGCATGTGATATATTAGTACATAAACTTTAACATTCTAGGGTCATCCAGTACAACTTTTTTGCCTGTTCTGGGTTTAAAATAAAAAAAAAAAAAAAAAAAAAAAAAACGCACAGTGCCCTTTACATAGGAATTCTGTTTAATCAATTTTTCAACCTAGTAAATTCATACACAAGGAATCCCAAATTGTGAAGAAAATACCTCCAGGATGATACAAGTGTTCTATCATGGGGCTTAAATTCTTTATGTACCTTCGGCAAACAAGAAAAGGTGGACATTTTAAGCTGTTTAACAATAAATTGCTTTAGTTTGATTTAATTTGTTTGTTTGTCTTTCGGCTTTTCCCAGTTAGGGGTTGCCACAGCGGAACTCCGGTCTGCTAATGATTGGAGTTAGATTTTCATGAACGCCGAGATGCCAGCTCGCGTCCAACCTTCAACGAAGGCACGCCCATTTACGCACGTTTTTCGAACGCCCACCCAATCGCGGGGAGGACATGCAGACTCCACACAGAAGGCACTCCCTGCACTCCAGCCGAGAATCGAATGGGAGAACCTCTTGTGAGGCAACAATGCTGCCGCTGCACCACTGCGGATTAGTTTGATTTAATCTAAATATCCCAAATGATTACCATTGTCTAAGAAACTTTCACAAACCTGCAAAGTTGCACCATAAGCAACAAGATCTATATTCAAATAGTGTGATGACTTAACAAGTGTTCAAAACATATAACTAAATACTGCTGTAAGTTGTTATACTCAACTTTATTAGCAGCTTTGAAATTAACGGTTTGCTCTTAGTGAAATAATTGAAGACTGTCTGCTCATTCTTAACAGTTCTATAATTTGCATTTTTCTTGTATGTAAAGAACTCTAAGAACAAGAAAATTTAGAAATATTGGACTTTTTCAGAATGTATTGGACTTCTGGGAGACTCTACAGCATATGCCCTACTTCATGTCACTAGTGTTTAGAAAAAATGCTTTGGAGAGGGGAAGAGAAAGAAGAAAGTTAACTGTAAGTAAAGAAAATATTTTTTTTCTTAATAGTACTATTTTTGTGCTGTATGGTTTTCTTTGCATGTTATAAAGTAAAGTTTTCTCAGTTATTTGCAAGTGTAATGAGGATTGTAAATTGGTGCTGCTGTTCTTTTTCCCTTTCTTTCTCCCTTCTCTCTTCCTTCTTACTCAGTTTTAAGAAATGTAAGCACTGCAATGTAAAAAAAAGCCTGGTTAAAAGAGCATGACAATAGAAAAAAATAATGTGCTTTTTCTCATTCTTGCATGGGAAATAACTGGATTAAGGACCACAGATTAATTTAGTAACACGTTTTAAGAGAAAGCAAGTAAATGAAAAAGAATATTGAATAATATAACTTTTTTTTCTATCAAATTAATGTATGCTTAGTAGCAATCCCGTATCTGACCCTCATGTTTCCATGGAAACAATCTATCTAATTAAGAGAAATTGATTGTCTGGTTCTCATGTCTCAATTGAGACAATCTGATAATGATAAATTGGCTGTCTGGTTCTCATGTCTCCATGGAAACAATCTGATAAAAAGAAACTGGTTACAGTCTGGTAGAGAGTGACTGGCTAGTGGAAAAAATGGCTAGGAGATAATATTCTCTGAAAGCATTCCAGGGTTCTTCCAGCTAGGAGAGCTACAAAGATAAAACAAAACCAATTAGCACTCAGTAGAAGCACAGGCTGCATTTTGCGTCTTAACCTAAAAGAAAGGTTATCCATGCTAACTCAAAGTCTATGGGTATGGCTATCAGTTTGGGACTTTTGTTCCTATTAGGAGGGTAAAACTTTAATATTTGAAGATGTACATAGTTTTGTGTTTTAGTATTAAATTAATAGGTTTTAGGGGGTATTGGGGGGTTTGTTTTTTTGTTTGAGAGCTTTCAATACATGAAAAGGTTTTGTAAGATGTGACATAGGCTCAAATGGATATGACAACAAACAACTATATAAAATGCTCATCCTGCCAAAATGCATACATGTAACACAAAATCTGGAAGTAGACATTTAACAAAAAGGTGTTATACATAAAAGGTGGGAATAATAAAATTTTAATACAATGATGCTTTCTGTACTGTCTTTAAATGTCAATGGTCTCACAGATAAATACAAAATAGAAAGAATACGGAGATATATTAAAAATGTACAGTGCAAATAGCTATGTTACAGAAGACACACCTGGAAAGAACTGAACATGTGGATTTGATAAAGATTTTCAGGATGGTTACTCAGCGGAATATCTGAGACAAAGGAAAAGAGGAGTACGTTATATTAATTACAAGAGGAGCTCCAATAGTGATAGAAGAGGATAAAAAAGATAATAATGGCAGATTTGCAGTGCCAAGGGGATACTGGCAAGGGAGGAGGACTATACCGACGTGTTACTTATACTCCACCTAACTCTGCTCTTTTCTGGTTACAAAATTAATGAAGTTAAAACAATGCAATAACAGTAAATTATATACCCACATATGAATTGGTTCAGCAATATCCATATTTATGGGGACATAATAAAATGAAGTATTTTGGATTATGGATTAAAAATGATTCTGGTGTGGCAGCTAATGATATGTGGGAAGAAACTAAAGACAATACAATACTTAGAAAATGGAAGCTTTGTTATTGGATATGGATAGCAAGATAGAAGCAGTTAAAATGATTTTAATCCCATTAGTCATCTACACAGATCAGGCATATTTTTATCAACCAGAGGAGAAGTTGTGGATAGCAATTAATAAACAGCTGAAGGACTTTATCTGGGAGGGGAAGATGCTAATAGTCAAGCAGGATAAATTGACTCTTCCAGAAGAACAGGGCAGATTGGGATTACCTGATCTGAAGGAGTTTTTAAGTTAAGGTTCCTATACATACTGCAAGTAGAAAACTATAGTTCAAAGTGGAAATGGATGATGATAAAATGGGGGAAAGGTTGAAAGACTGGGATTTTAAATGCAGGCCTTTAAGGGGAATAACAATAATCATATAGAATATTATATCTATAAAGAAGCAGAAACTATCCTAAGAACTAAGCCAACATGAGAATAGAGAAAGGAGATGTTACCGAAAGGGATGACTCCAATTAGAGATACAGGCAATAGGGGGCTGGAATTTACTGGAGAAAACTGGCAAAGGAACCAAGCAAATAACTAGAAAGGGAAAGATGATAGAATGGGAAGAAGCCAAGAATTTATTTGTACTGCAGGTTAGAGATTGCCTTCGCTATCAAGGATTGATATCACAGTATAGGCAAGGAGAAAGAAATAGGGGGGGGGGCTTAAATGAAAGACCAGCACTGGTAAAGTTTTTAGTATAATCTAGAACAGAGGCTGCCTTTAAAAAGGAATAATTAGTAGAGCATATAAAATATTGCATGATAACTATAAAAATCAATCAGAGGAGGTAAAAAAGGGTGAAAGTTAACTGTAAGTAAAACATTTTTTCTTAATTTTACTATTTTTATAGTGCATGATTTTTCTATGCTATTATGTAAAGTTTTCTAAGTTAGTTTTTAAGTGTAATAGGAATACTAATGTAAACAGGTGCTCCTGTTTTATTTTTTCTTCCTTCTCTCATTCAGTTTTAAGAAATGTAGGTGCTGCAATGTAAAAGGAAAAAAAAGTAATGGTCAACAAAGCATAATAAAAGAAAACATAGTGTTGCCCTTTTCTCATTCTTGCATGACTGTGGATGACTGGGTTAAGGCCCTCAGCTTAATCTAGTAACAAGTTTTACAAGAAGTAAAGTAAATGGAAAAGAATATTGAATATTATAAAGATTTTTTTTCTAGTAAACAAATGTATGCTTGGTAGACTTGTGTCTGGTTCTCATGTCTCCATGAGACAATCTGATAAAGAGAAATGGTTTGGAGAAAATGTTTTCTGAAAGCATTCAAGTGTTTTCCCTGCTGAGACAGCTATAAAGACAAGACAAAAAGCCAGACAGCACTTAGAAGCACAGGCTGTACCATGTGTCTTACCATGGATAGCCTTTTGTTTAGGTTATCTGAAGTCATTGTTTGGCTGCCAGTTTGGAACATGTGTTCCTATTAGAAGGGTAAAAACTTTAATATTTGATGATGTACATAGTTGTGTATGTTATTATTAAGTTAATAATTTTAGGGGGTATTGAGGTGTGTTTTTATTTTTGTTTGAGAGCATTCAATAAAACAAAAAAGTTTTGTAAGATGTGACAAAGGCTCAAATGGAGATGACAAAAATAACTGTATAAATGATTAAGCTACCAAACAGTTTATGCATGTAACATAAAGGCTGGAACTAGACATTTAAAAAAAAAGAAGTTATGTACTTACCATAACGTTCCATGTTTGTAGTCCATCTCGCCTACATTCTTGTTGGATGGGTTCTAAGCCAATGACTTGGCCGATACTAAAGCTCGACAGCTTTCACTGGCTCGAGGCTAACCTCTATACCATGGTGCCTCACAGCAATTCCTCAGATCTTGTTTGCAAGAAAGCAATAATTACCTAATAGTTATGAAACTATGAAAAAAACTGTATACATACAGATAAACCATTGTGTAACAATGTCTATGTCAGGTAGACAACTACTACAACCAGGTCAGACAGCATAAGTATAGTCCACCAGATCCTCCAGGAACAGGAAGGGGGCAGGAGGGAGGGATGCAAGAATGTAGGTGAGATGGACTACAAACATGGAATGTTTAAGTACATAACTTCTTTATGTTATGTAGTCCTATCTCACCATAATTCTTGCTGGATGGGACAGCGTCCCTAGCATCTTTATCCCGGGTGGTTCAAACGAAGAGACTCTTCAGCACAGTGTACCCAAAGGATGACCTGTCCTGGGAGGCCAAATCCAATCTGTAATGAGTGACAAAGGTATGTGGTCTTGCCTTGCTTAAGGCACATGAAGTTGATACTGCCCTTGTAGAATGGCCTTTCACTTTGTTGGGTAACTGTTTACCAACAGTCTGATAAGCAAAGGAAATGCTATCTGAAAGCCATTTTGAAAGGGTAACCTTAGAAACAGGCAAGCCTTTATTTTTGTCCAAAAAGGAAACAGATAATTGATCTGATTTTCTAAATTCTTTAGTCCTGTGTAGGTAAAACCTGAGAATTCTGTGGCTGTCTAATTGGTGTAGCCTGTATTCAGATTTATTAGAATGTTTTGGAAAAAAGACTGGTAGCTTAATAGTAGTGTTAAGATTATGTTCTAAGCATACTTTAGGAAGAAAGGAAGGCTTAGTCCTAAGTGAGACTCTATCCTTGTGGAAAACAATGTAAGGCGGTTGAATAGTAAGAGCTTGCAGTTCTGAGACTCTCCTAGCAGAGGTTATGGCTACTAAGTGTTTTCCAGGATAATAATTTCAGATTCGATGAAGAAGATTGGAAAGGGTGAAGAAATTAAGGATGTGAGAACTATGTTTAGGTCCAAGGGTTCTGGTGGCTGTTTCATTGGAGGCCTGAGAAGGAGAACTCCCTTTAAAAATGTTTTGCACAAAGAGTGGGACATGATGGAATTTCCCATGAAGCCAAAATGGTAATTACAGATGTCAGCTTGTTGGACTTTAACTGTAGCAGCTGCAGCCCCTTCATGAAAGATGGGCGCAAGGAAGGACAAAATAGATTCTATAGGAGCCGTATAGGGATCTAAGCCTTGGTTTACAGCCCGAATGGAGAACCTTTTCCATTTGCTGGAGTATAACGTCCTAGTGGAAAGCTTGTGGGAAGAAATCAGAATGTGTTTGAGAGAAGGTGAAAGGGAAACGCACCTGGCTATTCGTGGAACTGGAGCAGCCATGCTGTCAATTTTAGGGTGTGGATGGTCGGATGGAACTGCCCCGATTGATGAATCAGGAGGTCTGGAGATGGTTCCAGAATCCATGGTTCCTCTCCCAACGTAAGGGTGGAGAGCTGCACAGAAACCTTATCAGTGGATCCCAGAACTACTGAACCCTGAAGGGTATCTCCCAACTCCTTCAGGAGACCCCACTGAAGTCGAGTGAAATGGGTAAGGTAATTTAGCGATCTTAGAGTAAATGCCTCTGAAGAGAAGGTATGCTTTCCATACCTATCCATCGTCCTTGACTCCTTGTTAGGACGATGGATATTGGAAGATGTCTCTGACAACTCCTTCTTCATGGCCGTTGCTACCGCCATAGCATCAGCGGGAACTCCTTTGGAAAGAAAGGGCTTATCTTCCAGTGCAGTCATGAATCTGTTTGGCCTCTTCGGGACAGGCTCCACTGTGTCTGGGGAGGTCCAGGCTTTCCGCGATATGACCCCTAAGAGCTGGTCATAAGGAGGTGGAAGGTTGGGAACCAAAGGCCTCAAGATACACTGATTCGTCCTCAGTAGGGTTAGAGGTCTTCCAATTACCCTTCTGTCTAAGGATTTCTAGGATGTCAGAAAAAGAGACATCCTCAGAGGGGGATCTAGGGGACCTTTCTGATTCCTCCAAATCAGTGTCAGACGTGACAGACTCAGGTGAGTCAATATGCTTACAAAGTCTCTTCAGAGGGAGCTTTCCAGTGGGATATTCTGGGGAGGTCTCGGAAGAGGGGGCACCTCCAATGGGGGCTGCTTGAGTCTCTGGCTCCCAATGCTGTGGGGGTGACAGGGGAAAAGAGGTTGCTGCTGGCTGCTAGCGGGGTATAGGTTCCAAAGGTATGGCTTTTGCAGAGGATAAAACCTTCTCTATTGCTTCGAAGGCCTTTCCCCCCTGCTCTGAGGAAGACCTCTGCTCCGAGAGATGGATGGTTTTCTCCGAGCAAGGGGGAATGGCTCCGAAGCAGATGTGAGAACCAAGCTGAGTCGAGCAGAAGGGCTGAGAGGGAGGGTCGGTTCCGAAGAAAACCCAGGGTGACTATCCCCCTCTGAGTTGACTCGACAGCGTTGGCTCCCAGATCCCTCGGCTCCTGACTGAGCCGCTGATGATAGAGTTATCGGTTCCGAGGAAGCAGGGAGAATCCTCGGAACCGACGGATCCAACATCTTAGTACCTGAAGTGATTGGCTCAGAGAGCAAAGCAGTCAGAGAAGCAGTGGTTTGCAAGGGGGTTGGTTCCGAAGCCTTTGGGTCCAGAGAGGCCAATTTTCTTGCCAGAGCTGGATCAGAAAGCAACCTCTTCACCACCCAATCAATGCCCTCATCTCAGTGTGTACTGGAGGATCGGGTGGAGACAGGAGATCTCCTCCTCTCCAAAATAGGAGCTCTCAAGGTAGGTGAGACAGGGTCAATATCAGGTAATTGTCTCGGTACCGAAGGTTGCCTCAGCACTGAAATGACTGATGGTACCGAGACAGAAGAAGCGGAATCGGAGCCAGAACTCCTTGGCTCCAACGCTTTGGAATTTTTCGACGGTTCCGAAACTGGACCTGAAGATTTTCTTTTAGAAGTCTTAGGAGCTGTTTGACCAAGTTCCAGCTGTTCCTGGAAGGAACTGGTCATAAGACCCCTATCTTTCAATTTTTGTTTCCTCTTGTTCAAAACCCTGGTACTAAAGGCATGGCAAAAAGTATAGGGCTCTTGTAAATGTGCTAAGTGTGGCTGTCAAAGACATCTTTTGTGAACATTTATCACATTTTTTAAACCCTGAAGGGAGATGGTCCTTGTGTTCTCTGTCCTTTTCCTTAGACATGTTAATAGGAACAAACTAAGAAGCTACCTAGAAAAGAAGAAAGAGACAGCAACACTAACTATACTTAAAATATTATACACTGAGGTAAAAAATACCAACAAGAACAGTAAAGATAGAAAAAGGAAAGATTTTATTTGTTTATTATAAATTTTTTTTTTAAAGAAACACACAGTGAGGAAAGGCCCTCTAACTGAAATGGGCCATACAATCCTATGGGGGGAAATAGGGGTCAAACACTCAGTACAATCACACAATAAGCTAGGAACTACAAAGAATCAAAGATGAAGAAAAAAGGTGGAGAAAAAAAAATCAAGATTTAGTAAATAAATCTTCTACTTAGCCAACGAGCAAGTAAAGAGACAACCTCGAACCTTTTGCTGCAAATGAGATCTGGGGAATTGCCGTGCGGCACCATGGGATAGGGATTAGCCTCGAGCCAGTGAAAGCTCTCGAGCTTTAGTATCGGCCGAGTCGGAGCCGAATATCTGCTCTGAACCCATCCAGCAAGAATTCCGACAAGATAGGACTACATAACATCAGCTGTTATTCATAAAAGGTGGGAATAATAACTTTCAAAAAAATGATTATTTCTGTAATGTCTTCAAATGTCAACGGTCTTGCATATAAATACAAAAAAGAGAGTAGTGACCTATATTAAAAGGTAGAATGCAAACAGCTATGTTACAGGAGACGCACTTGGAATGAAATGGACATATGAATTTGATAAAGAAAGGTTTTAAGGATGGTTATTCAGCGGAATAACTGAGGCAAAGGAAAAGAGAAGTACTTACATTAATTGCAAAAGAAGCTTCAATATACAAAATATAATAATGTTATTTATATTACACCAAAAACTGCTACAATGGAGCTTAAGAAAATTCTAGGAAAAACAGTCAGTCTTCAGCAAGGAATATTACTTATAGGTGGGGATTGGAATTTGATTTGCAACAGTGAATATGCGTCTAGAAGGCCCAGAAGTGAAATTATAACAACGGAGGGTAGATTTTTGAAGAAATTTATGAAAATATTTGGCATGGAAGATGTGAATTCAGTACTAGGAGTTTGGAGTGAATTTAAATATTTTCCAAGATACAAAAATTGGGTTAGGCTAGATAGAATTTACATTTCACAGGAACATGTGCATTTAACTGAAGGTGTCGATAAATGAGACACTGGCTCTTTCCCACCTATCTGTTGAAAAGAGAGGAATTTAAGGAATGGGAAGAGGAAATTATTCAGGTGCTATTAGAGAATTTTCTTCTGAAAATATAGCTAGGGAGTGGGAAAAATTAAAGTGGAGCTGAAAACAGGGTGGAAATAAAAGAAAGGGAGAAATGGTTAAGAAGTAAGAAAAATTATTTAGAGGGACGGACAAATGCCAAAGTATTGCAAACTAGGAAGACTCCCACAGAACAAGAGGAGAAGCAAGTGCAGAATGCTAACATAAAATAAGGGATTACCTTGATAACATGCATGAGTTTATAAAGACCGCTGTCACGCAACTGTTTTTTTTTTTTTATAATAACTCTAAACAGCACAAAAACTTTTAGCACAACAGCTCAGGCAATAGAAAATAGAAAGGTCTGTCACCAAGCTTAGGGAGCCTATAACAAAGGAAGATAACAAGAGATCCTGTAGAGGTACTAGAAATATTTTTGAAATGCTATGAAAGTCTGTATAAATCAGAGAAATATGGAAATCAAGAAAAGGCACAAATGGAAATGTTTATGGGAGAATTAAATATGCCAAGGTTAAAGGTAGATGAAGCTAAATTACTAACAGTTACGACAGGAGGAGATGAGATAAAAATGGTGATGTATAACTAATATACATGAAAGTTCCCAGGAATAGATGGTATTCCTGTGGAAGTTTGGAAGATAGGAGGGAAAAAAACTGATAAAGATCTGAAAGGTTTTGTTAAACAGTACTTTAAGTGGAGGAGAAGTACCAACATTTTGGAAATGAGCCGTGGTAGCTGTAATACCTAAAGAGTGAAAAGATCCAGCAGATCCAGTTTCATACAGGCCCATTTAAATGCTAAACCATGATTACAAAGTGTTTATGTGTATAATGGCTAAAAGAATGGCAAAAGTGATGCCAAAATGGACAGATATGGATTAATGTGGTTTAATATGGAGGGGAGGCAAACATTTGACAACATTAACAGAACACTGATGATCCAGAGGGAAGCATAATGTAAGAAAACACCACTGTTGATGGTGGGTCTTGATGCAGAGAAAGCATCTGACAGAGTAAGTTAGGACTTTATGAACACAGCAATGGAAGCATTTGCATTCCTTGATAAAATTATAAGGTTGATTAGGATATATGAAGGATCCGACGCAAAAATTAGAATGGGTGGGATCCTCTCTGATAATTTCTGCTTGAGCAGAGGAGCCAGGTAGGGATGTCCTCTTTCTTCTTTGTAATTTGCATTATATTTAGAATCATTGGCAAAGAAAGTAAGGGACTCAAAAATTCAAGGATATAATTGTTATGGTAGTCAAGAAAAGCTGGGTCTATTTGCATATGATACTATTTTATATCTGACAAAACCAGAAAGGGACATTGCAGTGTTGTGGAACATTTTGAGACATAATACGAAATTAATGAAGCTAAAACAAAGGCAATAGCAGTAAATTATGTGCCCACACACGACTTGGCTCAGCAATATCCATATTTGCGGGGACATGACAAAATGAAATATTTAGGAATATGGATTAAAAATGATTCTGGTGTTGCAGCTAAGGATATATGGGAAGAGACAAAACTGAGAAAATGGAAGATCTGTTATATGGATACTGACAGTAAGAGACAAGCAGTTAAAATGTGTTCAGTCCTTTTAGTCTTATGCACACATCAGGCATACTTTTATTAGCCAGAGGAGAGGTTGTGGATAGTAATTAATAAAGAGCTGAAGGATTTTATATGGGAAGGGAAGGCAGCAAGAGTCTACTGGGGTAAACTGATTCTTCCAATAACAAGGCAGACTGGGATTACCCAATTTCAAGGGGCATTTCAGAGCAACACAGATAAGATTCCTATACACAGCACAAGCAGAAAACTATAATTCAATGTAGAAAGCGATGATGAAATGGGGAAAGCACAAGAAACAAACAGAGACTGGGATTTTGAATGCAGGCCTTTAAGAAGAACAATAATAATCATACAGAACATTATATTCATAAAGTAACAGAAAGTATTCTAAGAATTAAGCCAACACAGGAATGGAGAAAGGAGGTTCTGCTGATAGGGATGACTGCAATTAGGGATACAGACAACAGGCAAGAGGGGGATGGAATTTATTGGACAAAACTGGCAAAGGAACCAATGTATTGGGAGCAAATTACTAGAGAGGGAAAGGTAAAAGAATGGGAAGACACCAATAATTTATTTGGACTGCAGGTTAGAGATGGTCTTTTCTGTCAAGGATTAATATCAAAGTATAGCCAAAGAGAGAAAAAGAAATTTGGGGGCCTAAATGAAAGACCAGCACTGGTACAGATTTTAGTAGAATCTAGAACAGAAGCTTCTGTTAAAAAAGGAAGGATTAGTACAGCGTATACTATATTGCACGACAACTTTAAGAATCAATCACAGGAGGCTAGAAAGGACTGGGAAGAGAGACTAGATTAGCAATTCACAAAAAAACAATGGGAGGATATATGCATGTCTCCCAAATATGCAACAAAGTGTAGAACATTTAGTATCCTTGCTTGGGAGTGTTTACATAGGTATTCGTATACCCCATGTAAACTCAAAAAAATTTTCCTCAGTTAGACAGCAAATGTTGGGGGTGTGATGGGGAAGAAAGGGTAAATGAAAACATATTTTCTGGGAGTGTAATGAGTTGGAAGACTTTAAAGATTCCCTGCAGACTGCTCTGTCAGAAATACTGTTGTAACTAAGGAAATGATTTTTTTTTAGCTATGATACAGAATTGGAATTGCCTAGACATAGCAAGACCTTGCTGAGTATAATACAATAACAGAGATAAAACAACTCCCTTATCAGTCTCAACAAAAAGCTGAGATCCCTTATCAAATCCTCTAAAGCCAGCTATGAAGGCAGAATTGCAGCTGACACCAAAAACAACCACAAAGCCTTCTGTAGCTATATCAAAAACCTCCAAGGCAATACCCAGATTTGTTCTGAGTTATTGCACAATGGCACCTTCTACACTGAAATTAAGATCCCCTGCATGGAAGTAAATGCACAGCTATAAATTACATAAATGAACAAAAAAGGATAGCCAGCAACTCTACACTGTGTAAATATTTTAATGAGACATAAAACACAAGACATAACAGACCGGTTTCGGCTACGGAGTTAACCTGTCCATCAGTGTAACAAATACAAAACATCTTGTGATCCTATATATACATTATCCTTAATTAATGTTGAATGTTATTGGTGAGCTCATAAATATTCATTCAAACCTGGGCTGAACAGCCCTCCTAATTTAACAATCCACTTCTTTTCCATAGCATTCAGTTTGGTGTGCCAACCAGTTTTGTGATTTCTGTCACCTGTTATCCTATCTATAATTGTAAAATGAAAAGTCACTGTGGTGTGTTGTAGGGCATATTTAGACAAAGCATTGCTCATTCTTTTATGTCTGACATCACAAAGATGTTCAGAAATACGTCACCTGAGGGGTCTAGATGTTTGTCCAATATGAAATGCGTAGCAACTACAGGTAGCCAGATATATGACCCAAACTGTACTGTAATTTGCAAAAAACTTGGTATCAAATACCGTGCTACAATTATTACTAGAAACATTTTTAGTCTTCAACACTTGGATATAATTGCTGCAGTGGCCACAAGGCATGCAGCCAGTTAACTTGTCCCCGGAGATGGTAGTCTGAATGGTATCATGATAAGCAGATGGATATTGATGTTTAAAGTGAATGAAATGAGACCCCACATTTTTTCCTTTCCTGAAAGAAAACTGGCATGTTTCACCTAAATGTTGTGACAAAAAATTGTCCATTAATATGTTCCAATGTCTTCTAATCACCTCTATTAACTTGTTGGTATTCCTACTGTATGTGGTGGTAAAACGTATCTTGTTGGTTGTAGATTGTGGCTTCTGTTTATACTTAAGAAGGTCCTTCCTGTCAATATTGGCAGCATAATTGCTTGCTGTATAGACATGGCCCATGCTATATCCCCTTTCTTGAAACCTATGAACTAAAGCTCTGCGAAAATATTCAAAAGAATTATCATCTGAACAGATGCGTCTCATCCTAATGAATTATGACTTGGGAATATTTTTTGCAATGTGGGCTGGATGAAAGCTGGATGCATGGAGCAGGGTGTTATATTCAGGGTATTTACGAAATACTTCTGTGTGTAAAGTGTTATCATCATTCCTGGATATACGTACATCCAAATAAGTGATTCTATATAGATGGCAAATGATAGTAAACTGTAAACCCCACTTGTCATTGAGATACCCTAAAAATTCCATAAGGTATTCCACATCAGACCTCCACACCATCCAGCAATCATCCAGATATCAACACCATATATCAATTTCCCCCAAGTAGATATTATGTGTAGTATCATAAATGATGTGTTCTGCTATGTAAACCATGTACAAATCCACATATATAAGAGGCAAAAGATGCACCCATTGCAGTGCCACGCACTTGTAAATAGCATTGGTTACAATAAAAGAAAACATTCTTCGTGAGAGCATGTTCCGTCAAAATGATAAGAAAAGTATTAAAGCCGGATTTGTATAAATTAGATTTTTGTAACCAATATTCAATAGCATCCAGCCCTGCCCAATGTGGTATGTTTGTATACAATGAACAAACATCTAATGTGCACAACAACCAATGGTCCTCAATTTGCATATCACTTACTATATCCAGAAATTCTGTAGTGTCTTGAATTCTGGATCTCACCCATTTGAGTAATGGTTTGAGATATTGCGTCAAGAATTGTGATATTGGTTCAGTTAAGGACCCATTACCAGCCACGACTAGTATTGGGTCCTTAAATGAACCTATATCACAATGAGTCATTATCAACTGCCAAAGGGCCTCTCTGAGACCAGTGACTGGTGTCGGAACTATGGCCTGAAGCTTAACGCCAAAAAATGCGTTATCATCCCCTTTGGAAAAAAACTCAGTTCCCATGAATTACCACGTTGATTGGAGCCCATTGAACACTGAAGGGAGCTATAAGAGATCTGGGCACCCAGGTCGACAGGCACCTCATCGTCACTGTGGTCAGAAAGTCCTTCTACGTAGCACATCTTATAACCAAAGGTTTTGCATCCAGGAAGAAAGAAGTCATTATCCCTCTCTAGTAATTCCTCATTAGACCAATCATCGAATATAACACACCGTTTGGGATGTACCTGACAGCTGGAGAGCCCACAAAAGTACCTTACAAAAAGGATTCTAGGCCTTAAACACGTTTTACATGGATGGGCTCAAGAAATTTCATCTGTTCTCAGTATCTTATTATCTTTTTTTTTTTTTTTTTTCAATAATCATTTTTTATTATTTTTCACAACCATATTACTATCTACTTAGAGGTGATCTCTGCTTGACTTACAAAGCCATGTCTGATCCAGCCCTACTTGAAATGCTACACCTAAAGAAATCCCAATCCCCCATGCCACACGTTCCAGAGATCACAACCTCATTACCACAATTAACAGAACATGCTGGAGGGACAGGTTCATCTCCCAAAGAGTGCCCATACTCTGGAATAAGCTTCCCATTCATGTCAAGCAGAGCACCTCGCTGGCCCTCTTTCAAGAGAAATCTTGACGAGCGGATGGGTAACAGAAAGTTCACCCCAGGGATCACTCCAGTTGCCCTACTGAATTGGGGCACTGTGAACTAACATTGGGTGGCATGGTGCCTGGACAATTTTTTTGGGCTAGGCTTGTACAGGCTTCCAGAGCCATTAGCCTAGTACATACCTATGAACCTATGAACTGGAACTGGGATCTTTAGAAACGGGTAGGAGCAAATTACATAAGAAAAAATGGGAATTTTGGGAATAATACCTGCAGAGGAGGAACGGGGTTTAAAAGAAGGCAGGACTTGAATGAGCTATGTAATGTCTGACAATGACTGGATAGATTATAAGTGATATATGTTTGCAACTACAATTGCTTCAACATGGTTTGTAATGTATAATATTTGCAACTCAAATTATGACAATATGGTTTGTTTTCATTTACATAAATGTAACATGGCCTATGTCATATGTGATAATTTAATAAAGATGTTTCTTGTTTTGAAAAAAGGGCGGTCGCAGTGGTGCAGCGGTTGGCATTGCCACCTCACAGCAAGAGGTTCTCTGGTTCGATCCTCGGCTGGGGTGCCTTCTGCGCAGAGTCTGCATGCCCTCCCTGTGGTCATGTGGGTTTTCTCCCACATCCCAAAGACATGCAGTAGGTTGATTGGACACTCTAAATTGGCCCTAGGCATGCGTCTGTGAGCCTTCTGTGGAAGGTTGGGTGCCGGGCTGGCAACTCGACACCGTAAAAGTCCATTGCCAATCATAAGCGGACAAAGTGATCCGCTATGGCGACCCCTAACCGGGAAAAGCCGAAAGATGAAGTTTCTTGTTTTGAAAAAAAAATTTTCAATGAGTGATCATCATCCTACACCTTCAACTTGTCCACACCCCCAGCAGGGGCAACAATATCCTAGACCTAGTCATTACCAACATGAGTGACCGGTGTTACACCTGAAGTCAACTCCTCGGTCAGATCGGACCATAAACAAATCACCCTAGATATCCACATCCCGCCTCCAACCCCCATTAAGGAAACCAAGGTAAAAAATTTCTCCAAAGCCAACTTGATGCTTCTTACGACAGAAGTGGAGAACTTCATGACACCCATGCAGATGGACAATACAATTACGACTGCTGAATCCTGCACAAAAGCACTCTATAAGCATTTACATGAGTGCATGGCTCGTGCTATCCTCCAAAAAAAGGAAGCCAATCTGGTGGCCCCCTGCCATAAACAAACTCTACAACAAAAGAAAGAAACTGTTGCAAAAGAGAGTAAAATCCCATGAGTGGAGGAGCTCCCTGGTCAGTCTCAGTAAGAAGCTGAGATCCCTTATAAGATCCTCCAAAGCTAGCTATGAAAAAAAAATCACCACTGATTCTAGGGACAACCACAAAGCATTATATAGCTATGTCAAGAATCTCAATGGCTACACCCAGATCTGCTCTGAGTTACAGCACAACGGCATGAAAATTACAGAACCAACTGATATTGCCAACATCCTGGCAGATAGGTTCAGTGCTAACTTTATCCCCATCTCACCCCCTAAAGGGCCCATATCTGTACAGGAAGAATGCAGAGTCCCTATAATCACAACTACGTAGGTAAAAGCTGCACTCTCTAAAGCCAAAAACACAGCATCCATGGGACTGGACAACATCCCAGGCTGCGTTTTACACAAACTTCTGAACGAACTGGCTCCCCACCTAAGCACCATGCTCAATCATAGCCTCACGTCAGGCTTTGTGCCCACTGAATGGCACACAGGACAGTTATCAGAAGCCACAAAGGGGGAGCCACCACTGATCCTAGGAACTATTGCCCTATTAGCCCGATGAGCCTGGTCTGTGAGGCCATGGAACGTATCATCATGGAATTCATAAACAAAGATATTAGCAACCTAAAAACTCTGGACCCCACCCATTTCAGGTCTGTGAAAGGCAGATCATGCCTTCTGAACATGATGGACTTCTTTGAGGCAGTCACCAAAGCCATAGACAAGGGTAAGGTGGTTCACACAGCCTATCTTGACCTCACCAAGGCTTTCAACACCGTTCCCCATTTTGGAATTATAGCTAAACTCACTAAACTAGGTAAAAAGCCCTACATCACAAAATGGGCTGCCAACTGGCTCACTGACAGAACCCACACTGTAAAAGTTGCAGACTCCAAATCTGACTTCAAACCAGTGACAGGTGGAGTACCACAGGGTTCTGCCCTGGGACCTCTCCTGCTTGGTATCTACTTCTCTGAAGTACAGGCTAACACAGAAGGCCTTTTGGATAACGAAGTTTGGAGATGACTGCAAACTAGGAACCACAGTCAAGTCCCCAAATGATGTGGACATCTTACAGAAGGGCCTCACTGAGACAGATGCCTGGTGTCAGAGCCATGGCCTCAAGCCCAATGCCAAAAAGTGTCATCCCCTTTGGTAAAAACTCTGTACCCATGAACTACCACATAGGCGGCAGTCTACTTAACGCCAAATGTGTGATAAGAGACCTTGGGACCCAGGCGGACAGTAGTCTCTCCTTTGATAATCACATCACCACAGTAGTCAGGAAATCTAGGACACTAGAGGACATTCTACATTGGATAGCTAACAACTACCCTCAAGAAACTATCGTCCTGGGTGATGTTAATATTGACTGGAACCAATGCTCAACACAGTCCAACCCCATCTCTATTAACTTACATGGATTCTCTCAGATCATATCCTCTACCACCAGACCAGGAAATTCTAACCAAAAAGAGAGTATACTTGACTGGATACTCACCAACAGACACCCCCAGAACTATATGTCTGGAACTCTCCCCAATGATCTTAGTGATCACCTGATCACATACATTATGAAAGACAAAACCAGTTGTGCAAGCTTGCCTATCTATAGGTCCATCAGAACCAAGAAAAACTTTGACCCAACAAAATTTCAATTAGAACTCAAATCCTGTAACTGGTCAAAACTAAAGTACCTTCCCCTTGATGAGGCAGTGCCATTCTTTAACAATATATTCCTTAACATACTTGACTCACATGCTCCAAAACGCTCACTCAGAATTAAAACTCAACTAGCACCCTGGCTAAAAACAGAATCCAAATCCAAAATAACAACTAGAGATAAAGCATGGGATAAATGGCGCACTACCAAGTTACCCCTAGACCGCAATAAATTCCAACAATTAAGAAATGAGACTAAAAAAGCCATCACACTAGACAAGAAAAACTACTTCTACCATCTGCAACATAAACATCAAAATAACCCTCAAAAGTACTGGGCAGGCTTAAATAAACTTCTCCAACTAGGCAAATCCACCACTCCTACCCCAGGAACACTATCTGACAAGAGCCAAGAAGAAGTAGCAAATTCCTTCAATACTTTCTTCACTGAAACCATTCAGTCCTTAGCTAACCAACTTTCTCCTCTCTCCACATCAATAAATGCTATACCCGACTCGCCACTCTCTTTTAACTTCCAACCAGTGTCCACATCCTTTATCAGATCCCTTTTGAAAAAGCTGAAGCCAACCACCCTTTCTGCCGATCTTCTCCCAGCTGAATATCTGCAAATAACTGCAGATGTCGTAGCCTACCCTATCTCGATTTTAATTAACAGAACCATAACCGAGGCCACAATCCCCTCAATATGGAAAATATCCTACGTTATACCACTCCACAAAGGAGGTTCATCCACAGAACTATCAAACTATAGACCTATAGCCATACTATCACCACTTGCCAAAATTATGGAAAAGTGTGTGCACAACCAACTAATGCTCTATCTAACCCAGAATAAACTACTAACAGACTCTCAACATGGATTCAGACCCCATCACAGTACAACCACACTGCCCTCCTCTCCTTTACTGAAAATATAAATCTTAACCGGAATAACAAAAAAATATCCTCCGCTCTCTTCCTGGACCTATTGAAAGCCTTCGATATGGTAAACCACCAGTTACTTCTACACACTCTAAAAACCCTGCATCTAGATATTCCAGCTCTTGACTGGTTTCAAGCCTATCTCACTGGGAGACAACAAGCAGTAATGTGGCAGAACAAGCTCTCCTGCATGCTACCAAATACCATAGGAGTTCCTCAAGGCTCCATATTAGGACCTCTCCTCTTTTCAGTCTTTATAAACGACCTCCAAACAGTCATCCCTGAAGCCACCTGTATTCAGTATGCAGATGACTCAACTCTTATATGTTCCAATGCCTCTCTTGAAAATCTACTAACCACAACCCAACACAGTTTCACTACAGTCGAAAACTGGCTTGCCAACCATCTCCTGATCTTAAATCCAAATAAAACCAAACTACTTCTCTTCTACCCAACTAAGAAATCACCTACCGAACACTTTACTATACAATCCAATAATGGGACCATTATCTACTAATAAACCACCTACCGAACACTTTACTATACAATCCAATAATGGGACCATTATCTACTAATAAACCACCTACCGAACACTTTACTATACAATCCAATAATGGGACCATTATCTACTAATAAATCACCTACCGAACACTTTACTATACAATCCAACAATGGGACCATTATCTACTAATAAATCACCTACCGAACACTTTACTATACAATCCAATAATGGGACCATTATCTACTAATAAACCACCTACCGAACACTTTACTATACAATCCAATAATGGGACCATTATCTACTAATAAATCACCTACCAAACACTTTACTGTACAATCCAATAATGGGACCATTATCTACTAATAAACCACCTACCGAACACTTTACTGTACAATCCAATAATGGGACCATTATCTACTAATAAACCACTTACCGAACACTTTACTATACAATCCAACAATGGGACCATTATCTACTAATAAACCACCTACCGAACACTTTACTATACAATCCAATAATGGGACCATTATCTACTAATAAACCACCTACCGAACACTTTACTATACAATCCAATAATGGGACCATTATCTACTAACAAATCACCTACCGAACACTTTACTATACAATCCAATAATGGGACCATTATCTACTAATAAATCACCTACAGAAAACTTTACTATACAATCCAACAATGGGACCATTATCTACTAATAAACCACCTACCGAACACTTTACCATACAATCCAATAATGAGACCATTATCTACTAATAAACAACCTACCGAACACTTTACTATACAATCCAATAATGGGACCATTATCTACTAATAAATCACCTACCGAACACTTTACTATACAATCCAACAATGGGACCATTATCTACTAATAAACCACCTACCGAACACTTTACTATACAATCCAATAATGGGACCATTATCTACTAATAAACCACCTACCGAACACTTTACTATACAATCCAATAATGGGACCATTATCTACTAATAAACCACCTACCGAACACTTTACTATACAATCCAATAATGGGACCATTATCTACTAATAAACCACCTACCGAACACTTTACTATACAATCCAATAATGGGACCATTATCTACTAATAAACCACCTACCAAACACTTTACTATACAATCCAATAATGGGACCATTATCTACTAATAAACCACCTACCGAACACTTTACTATACAATCCAATAATGGGACCATTATCTACTAATAAACCACCTACCAAACACTTTACTATACAATCCAATAATGGGACCATTATCTACTAATAAACCACCTACCGAACACTTTACTATACAATCCAATAATGGGACCATTATCTACTAATAAACCACCTACCGAACACTTTACTATACAATCCAATAATGGGACCATTATCTACTAATAAACCACCTACCGAACACTTTACTATACAATCCAATAATGGGACCATTATCTACTAATAAACCACCTACCGAACACTTTACTATACAATCCAATAATGGGACCATTATCTACTAATAAACCACCTACCGAACACTTTACTATACAATCCAATAATGGGACCATTATCTACTAATAAACCACCTACCGAACACTTTACTATACAATCCAATAATGGGACCATTATCTACTAATAAACCACCTACCGAACACTTTACTATACAATCCAATAATGGGACCATTATCTACTAATAAACCACCTACCGAACACTTTACTATACAATCCAATAATGGGACCATTATCTACTAATAAACCACCTACCGAACACTTTACTATACAATCCAATAATGGGACCATTATCTACTAATAAACCACCTACCGAACACTTTACTATACAATCCAATAATGGGACCATTATCTACTAATAAACCACCTACCGAACACTTTACTATACAATCCAATAATGGGACCATTATCTACTAATAAACCACCTACCGAACACTTTACTATACAATCCAATAATGGGACCATTATCTACTAATAAACCACCTACCGAACACTTTACTATACAATCCAATAATGGGACCATTATCTACTAATAAACCACCTACCGAACACTTTACTATACAATCCAATAATGGGACCATTATCTACTAATAAACCACCTACCGAACACTTTACTATACAATCCAATAATGGGACCATTATCTACTAATAAACCACCTACCGAACACTTTACTATACAATCCAATAATGGGACCATTATCTACTAATAAACCACCTACCGAACACTTTACTATACAATCCAATAATGGGACCATTATCTACTAATAAACCACCTACCGAACACTTTACTATACAATCCAATAATGGGACCATTATCTACTAATAAACCACCTACGAACACTTTACTATACAATCCAATAATGGGACCATTATCTACTAATAAACCACCTACGAACACTTTACTATACAATCCAATAATGGGACCATTATCTACTAATAAACCACCTACCGAACACTTTACTATACAATCCAATAATGGGACCATTATCTACTAATAAACCACCTACCGAACACTTTACTATACAATCCAATAATGGGACCATTATCTACTAATAAACCACCTACCGAACACTTTACTATACAATCCAATAATGGGACCATTATCTACTAATAAATCACCTACCGAACACTTTACTATACAATCCAATAATGGGACCATTATCTACTAATAAACCACCTACCGAACACTTTACTATACAATCCAATAATGGGACCATTATCTACTAATAAATCACCTACCGAACACTTTACTATACAATCCAATAATGGGACCATTATCTACTAATAAATCACCTACCGAACACTTTACTATACAATCCAATAATGGGACCATTATCTACTAATAAATCACCTACCGAACACTTTACTATACAATCCAATAATGGGACCATTATCTACTAATAAACCACCTACCGAACACTTTACTATACAATCCAATAATGGGACCATTATCTACTAATAAACCACCTACCGAACACTTTACTATACAATCCAATAATGGGACCATTATCTACTAATAAACCACCTACCTAACACTTTACTATACAATCCAATAATGGGACCATTATCTACTAATAAACCACCTACTGAACACTTTACTATACAATCCAACAATGGGACCATTATCTACTAATAAACCACCTACTGAACACTTTACTATACAATCCAATAATGGGACCATTATCTACTAATAAATCACCTACCGACACTTTACTATACAATCCAATAATGGGACCATTATCTACTAATAAACCACCTACCGAACACTTTACTATACAATCCAATAATGGGACCATTATCTACTAATAAATCACCCACCGAACACTTTACTATACAATCCAACAATGGGACCATTATCTACTAATAAACCACCTACCGAACACTTTACTATACAATCCAATAATGGGACCATTATCTACTAATAAACCACCTACCAAACACTTTACTATACAATCCAATAATGGGACCATTATCTACTAATAAATCACCTACCGAACACTTTACTATACAATCCAATAATGGGACCATTATCTACTAATAAATCACCTACCGAACACTTTACTATACAATCCAATAATGGGACCATTATCTACTAATAAACCACCTACCGAACACTTTACTATACAATCCAATAATGGGACCATTATCTACTAATAAATCACCTACCGAACACTTTACTGTACAATCCAATAATGGGACCATTATCTACTAATAAATCACCTACCGAACACTTTACTATACAATCCAATAATGGGACCATTATCTACTAATAAACCACCTACCGAACACTTTACTATACAATCCAATAATGGGACCATTATCTACTAATAAATCACCTACCGAACACTTTACCATACAATCCAATAATGGGACCATTATCTACTAATAAATCACCTACCGAACACTTTACTATACAATCCAATAATGGGACCATTATCTACTAATAAATCACCTACCGAACACTTTACTATACAATCCAATAATGGGACCATTATCTACTAATAAATCACCTACCGAACACTTTACTATACAATCCAATAATGGGACCATTATCTACTAATAAATCACCTACCGAACACTTTACTATACAATCCAATAATGGGACCATTATCTACTAATAAATCACCTACCAAACACTTTACTATACAATCCAATAATGGGACCATTATCTACTAATAAATCACCTACCGAACACTTTACTATACAATCCAACAATGGGACCATTATCTACTAATAAACCACCTACCGAACACTTTACTATACAATCCAATAATGGGACCATTATCTACTAATAAACCACCTACCAAACACTTTACTATACAATCCAATAATGGGACCATTATCTACTAATAAACCACCTACCGAACACTTTACTATACAATCCAACAATGGGACCATTATCTACTAATAAACCACCTACCGAACACTTTACTATACAATCCAATAATGGGACCATTATCTACTAATAAACCACCCACCGAACACTTTACTATACAATCCAATAATGGGACCATTATCTACTAATAAACCACCTACCGAACACTTTATCCAACAATGGGACCATTATCTACTAATAAATCACCTACCGAACACTTTACTATACAATCCAACAATGGGACCATTATCTACTAATAAACCACCTACCGAACACTTTACTATACAATCCAATAATGGGACCATTATCTACTAATAAACCACCTACCGAACACTTTACTATACAATCCAATAATGGGACCATTATCTACTAATAAACCACCTACCGAACACTTTACTATACAATCCAATAATGGGACCATTATCTCCCCTGACACCTATGCAAAGTTACTAGGAGTAAACATTGACAATAGACTCAGATTTGACATGCATACCAACCAAACCATTAAGTCAGTCAGCATGAAACTTGGGACCTTATACAGAATAAAAACCTTCCTTACTCCAAATGCCAGGTCAGCCACTGCCCGCTCACACCTTCTCTCTACCCTACTATATGCCTCTCCTGTGCTTACTAACCTAAACAAATCTGACCTGAATAAGCTCTCATCCTGCTACAATCACATTGCCAGATTCGTTACAGGCCTACCCTACAGAACGCACCATTGTATTACCCTGAAAAACTTGGATGGATAGAATTCCCATGCCTTCTACAGCAGTACCAACTCATAGAGGCATTCAAAATCCTTAAACAACCTGAGAATACCCCTGCTCTAAAAAACTTAATGACTCCTTACTCTAATCTAAGTTGCCTTCGCTCAGCAAATAGACTCCTTGTCCAAACAACTAAATCTTACAACCTAGGCGGCGACGCACTGTTTGCCAATACCACTGGTAAAATATGGAACTCTCTCCCCAATAACCTCATGCTTGTAACTTCACTAGCTCAATTCAAAAATAGTCTAAAACTCCACTTTAAGTCACATTGGCTGTATCCTTGCTCAAACCCAGACTAGCTCTGTGCCGTAAACTAAAACCAAATCCAAGCCCATACTAGTTCTTCGTATTATTCATACCCAAAAAGAACAACCTAGCTAGGGTGATAAGAACTATGTATGTTGTCAAACTCTAAGGCATAATACGGCCTAACGACTCTGCTAGCATGTTATTAATGTATATTCTAATGATTAGTAGTATTTTGCATAAGATAGAACATGGTAGTTTTGTAATAGTATGTAAATAGTCTATTTTCTTTTTTCTTTTTTCTCTCTTCCTCATTATTGTTCATCTTATATACTATTTTCTGTAACAATTTGTCATTGTAACTCTGTTGGAGCTTTTCTCCCCGGGCCTCCACTGAAAATGGACATGTATCCAGTCGGACTATCCCGGTTAACAAATGTAAAATAAATAAATAAATAAATAAATCCTTCTGTGTGGCACACCTCATCACATAAGAGTTCTCATCCAGGAAAAAAGAGGTAATTGTTCCCTCTACTCGACACTCATTAGACCTATTATAGAGTGCAACGCCCCTTTTGGAATATACCTCACAAGACATCTGCAGCAGCTGGAAAGGCCACAGACATACCTCACAAAGAGGATTAATAGCCTCAAACAGATACCCTACAGTGACTGTCTCAAACAACTCTAGCTTTACTCCGTAACATATCGCCTACTCTGAGGTGATCTCTGCCTAACATATAAAGCTATGTCAAACCCACAGCTGTTGGACATGCTACACCTAAAGAAATCCCAATCCCTCCAAGCTACATGCTCTAAGGACCTAAACTTTGTCACCACACTTAACAGGACATGCTGGAGGGATAGATTTCTGTCCCACAGACTTTCCATACTCTGGAACAAGCTACCTGTCTATGTCAATCAAAGTTCGTCATTAGTACTCTTCAAGAAAAATCTTGATGAGTGGATGGAAATTAGGAACTACACCCTGGGGATCACTTCTATGGTTCTGCTCGACAGGGGCACAGGAAAATAACTTTCTTGGGTGGCGTAAGCCAGGAAACCTTGTTGGCTATGCTTACTTAGACCCTTGGGCCGATAGCCTAGTACCTGCCTATTTAACTATAAACAAGCTCCCCTATAGGCAATCCTTACTCATGCTACACCATAATCACTAGATCTTCTTACTTGTAGAATTAGAGCTCATATTGAGCACCCCTTTTCAAGAGCAACCACATCCACTCAAAAGAAGGCTACAGTACAATGAAAAAGAATTTCCCAGTTGATCCCTGAAGTGAAACTCCCACTAAGATAAAATGATGGAGCTTGAAGAGATTGGAAATAAGGACTCAAAGAATCTAGACAAACACGCAGTGCATTAGCACACAAAACACATAACTAGGATCAATACTAACACATTAAAACATATTTGCATTAGGAAACACCAAACGTTATAGTTTAAGCAAACAATACAATTCTGACAAACCTGTTAGTTGCAATAAAAGTTTCTCAAAGGCATTCCCAAATAATGACTTAAACATACAAATCAAAAACACCATAAAAGATAATACATGTTCCTCATTTTATTTCATTTTCTTCAATTATATTCCAGCCACAGCTCCAAAAATTCCACTACATACACTACTACTGCACTCCCTTGTACTCAAGACAGTCAACAAAACAGTAAAAGAATATCAGGAAAAAATAAATACTGGACATGGTATATCATAAGTTGTTAAATCTAGGCAGCACTATAGCAAAAGTATCCACCCCTCCTCAGATAATGATTGTTGTCCAATTAAAACATACACCCATTAGTACAAATATTGGAAAAAAAACTCATTTACAAAGCGATGGAGTGCACACTAAAGGAGCCCTTTTGTATTTCTGAAACCTATAAATACGAGTCCTGGTATTATGGGGAAAACAACAGCAAAACTAAAGGAAAACAGTTAATGTCGACAACTGCTGTTCTCCTTTAAAATTATTTTTTCCCAGAAGGGCAAGTCCCTGTATGCTCTGTACTCCTATTTACATACAGTAACTCAGCTACTGCCATACCCTGGAGAAAGTACAGCTCTGTAAGAACTTACATAACTGTACATGTCCTACTCATCACTGCTGCAGCACTCCTGACATAGAACTTACATAACTGTACATGTCCTACTCATCACTGCTGCAGCACTCCTGACATAGAACTTACATAACTGTACATGTCCTACTCATCACTGCTGCAGCACTCCTGACATAGAACTTACATAACTGCACATGTCCTACTCATCACTGCTGCAGCACTCCTGACATAGAACTTACATAACTGTACATGTCCTACTCATCACTGCTGCAGCTCTCCTGACATAGAACTTACATAACTGTACATGTCCTACTCATCACTGCTGCAGCACTCCTGACATAGAACTTACATAACTGCACATGTCCTACTCATCACTGCTGCAGCACTCCTGACATAGAACTTACATAACTGTACATGTCCTACTCATCACTGCTGCAGCACTCCTGACATAGAACTTACATAACTGCACATGTCCTACTCATCACTGCTGTAGCACTCCTGACATAGAACTTACATAACTGTACATGTCCTACTCATTACTGCTGCAGCACTCCTGACATAGAACTTACATAACTGTACATGTCCTACTCATCACTGCTGCAGCACTCCTGACATAGAACTTACATAACTGTACATGTCCTACTCATCACTGCTGCAGTACTCCTGACATAGAACTTACATTACTGTACATGTCCTACTCATCACTGCTGCAGCACTCCTGACATAGAACTTGCATAACTGTACATGTCCTACTCATCACTGCTGCAGCACTCCTGACATAGAACTTACATAAAGTACAGTTTTGTACCTACCATAAATGTAGATGTTCGAGGATCCACATTGCTGCAGTCCTAACTATTGGGTAGTCCGCTGTCCAGTCGGCCCGAATACCAAAGTATATGGCTGACGTCGGTCACGGCGCATTAGACTGACGTCAGTACGTCAGGGTACTAATGCGCATGACCGACGTCATATCCTCAGTCTTTTCTTGCCCCAGATGTCAGAAGACCCTAAAAAGACAAGGCCAAAACCAAAACACACCAAACATACCTGCACCAAAAATATATACAATATATACAAAGGTACCAGAATATAATCTCACCTACACAACCACCCCTAAACACAGAGGGGAAGGAGGGAGGGTAAATTGGACTGCAGCAATGTGGATCCTCGAACATCTACATTTATGGTAGGTACAAAACTGTACTATGTTCTTCATTCCACATTGCTGCAGTCCTAACTATTGGGTAGAATCCCAAAGCAGAGGTAAGGGAGGCTGGCAAATCATAAGGAAGCAGGAGCTGATAACATGCCTTGCAAAATAGCAGTGGCAAAACCAGCCCTAGACTTAGAGTAGAGAGGAAGGTGGTAATGCTTAGAGAAAGTATGCACTGAACTCCAAGTAGCTGCCTCCAAAATATCCTTAGTTGCCACCCCTTAGAAATGCTGTTGAAGTGGCAGTAGCCCTAGTGGAATGAGGCCTAATCCCAGCTGGAATCTCTTTGCCATGATGGGAATAACAAAAGCAATGCAAAACCCAATCCACCTAGAAATAGTTTGTTTTGACACAGGCTTGCCCTGCGAACTCAAAGCAAAAGAAACAAACAACTGCTGAGACTGCCTAAAATCCTTAGTCCTGCTTAAATAATAACGCAATTGCCTGTGTACATCTAAAGTGTGCAAAATCTTTTCCCCTTTATTTTGGGGATCTGCATAGAAAGTAGGCAAATGAATAGTTTGGTTTAAAGCCACACTAGAAACCACCTTAGGCATAAAGGAAGGATTAGTGCGTAATGATACCCTATCCTTATGAAAAATCAAAAAGGCTCAACCGCCATAAGGGCCTGTAACTCAGAAACCCTTCTTGCAGAAGTAATGGCCAACAAAAAAGCAGTCTTCCATGACAAGTATTTCAGGTCAGCAGTAGCTGCAGGCTCAAAAGGTTGTAGAGTAAGTTTCTCCAACACAAAATTGAGATCCCAAGCAGGAGTAGGAGCTCTACGTGGGGTCTTATATTCTTTGCCCTCTAAGAAATTGCTTGAACAAAGGATGTGAAAACAATGGTGGGTCACAATCATAGTGAGCTGAAATTGCTGCAGCATGAATCTTAATGGAAGAGAAAGACAAACCTTTGTCCAATAACTCAGTAAGATATTGAAGAGCCACACTCAAATTGGGCTCCGAAATCTCCAAATTCTTTGCTGCAGTCCAAAATAAAAATCTCTTCCATTTTTCTCGTACACTTTCCTTGTACTAGGTCTTCTGGCTTCCATAATCACATTTAAAACTTGTTGAGGAAGTTGAGACCTGCTGTCTTTCAAAACAGAATATGCCAGGCTGTTAGATGAAGAGTTTGAAGCTTGACATTGAGCAGATGACCGTCCCTCTGAGACAATAGGTGTGGAATCAAGGGTAAAGGCCATGGAGGCTTCCTTACCAGACTCCTCAGTAATGGGTACCAGTGCTGCCGAGGCCAATCTGGAGCTATTAAAATCATCCTTGGCTTGTCTTGTCTGACCTTTAGAAGCACCTTTGGGAGAAGAGGCAGAGGAGGAAAAGCATACACATGAAGATTTTTCCAACTGAAAGAAAGAGCATCCACTTTCCAAGCTGTGTGATGAAATCCTTAGTGCAAAACTTTGGCAGCTGGTGGTTTAGTGGAGAAGCGAACAGATCTATGTCTGGAGTTCCCCATGACACTGTCAATTTTGAAATACATGAAGATCCAGTTTCCACTCGTGGGGATCCATGATTTGTCTGCTTAACACATCTGCTAAGGAGTTCTGTGCTCGGCAGAAACCTTGCCTGAAGAGTTAGTTGCAAGCTGAGCAGTCTCCCATAAAATCATTGCTTGCCTGCACAATGGGTAAGAATGTGTTCCCCTTGTTTGTTGATGTACCACATGACAGTTGTGTTGTCTGTTAGAATCAACACCTGCCCTGGAAGAAGTAACTCCTTGAAAGCCATTAATGCAAACTGGACTGCTAACATCTCTTTCATGTTGATATGTAGATGCTGTAGTCTGGCAGGCCACTTGTCTTGTATCCACTTTCCATCTAGATGAGCTCCCCAAGCAATGTCTGAGGCATCTGTCGTTAGAATCTGACTTGCCTCTGGCGGGTCACAGAGAGTCCCTTGTTTAGGTGACATTCCTGAGCCCACCACAAAAATTCCTTTTGAATGCAAGGTATTATTTGAATGACAGTGTCCAAATCCTGGCAGTGCTGTGTCCATAGATTTTTGAGATACCACTGTAGCTTCCTCATATGCAGTTTGGCATTGGGAAGCACCAGAATACAAGATGCCATGAACCCTAAGGCTTGAAGGACTGTCCTTGCAGTCAGCCCGGACTGAAGAGATAATTGATGGAAGTAACTGGAAAGATTCTTTTGTTTGTCCGGGGTTAAAAAGGCCATCTGGGCTGCTGTATTCAGTCTCACACCCAGAAAGCACATGTTTTGAGAGGGTACTAGACTGGACTTTATTTCGTTCACAGAATACCCTAGGCATCTTAGCACTGCTATGACATATTCCAAATGCTGTAGAAGGTCTTCCTTTTCTTGAGCCAGAATCAGGCAGTCGTCCAAGTAAGGATAGATTTGAATTCCTTTTAGCCTGAAGTAAGCTATCACTGGAGCCAGAACCTTTGTGAATACTCTGGGCGCAGTAGATAAGCCAAAGGGCAATGCAGAGAACTGATAATGAGAATTTCCAGCTCGAAAACGCAGATACTTTCTGCAACTTAGTCTTATAGGCACATGAAGGTAAGCTTCCTTGAGATCTAAAGTTACCATCCAGTGATCTTTGCCCAGCAGAGGTAAAAGCTGTTGTAACGTCAACATTTTGAACTTTGGAATGTCCAGATAAGTGTTGAGGATAGATAAATCCAAAATTGGTCTCCACGTGTTCCCCTTCTTTGGTACTAGGAACAGACAAGAATAAAATCCTAGGCCCCTTTCTGGCACAGGAACTGACTGAATGGCTCCTATTTGGAGCAACAGAGAAATTTGCTTGCGAGCCTCTGTTCTTTGTAGAGGAGGAATGTCTGGCATGCCTTTGAAAGGAGGCAAGGTATGGAAATAAAACCTGTAACCGTGGTGAATGATATCCAGAACCCATTTGTCTTGGGTAATTAAATTCCAATTTTCTTTGAAAAGAGACAGCCTTCCTCCTAGAGGTGCCGCCAGGCGAGAATGTACTGGCAGCTGAAAAGGCAGGTCATTGGGTCTGCTTACGAAAGGACTGACCCCTGCCCTCACCAGAAGTCTGAGCAGGTGAACTCCCTGTCCTAGGCCTAAAAGAACCTAGAGCTCTGCCCCTACCACGTCTAGACCTACCCCTAGACTGGGAATCATAAGCAGGATAAGTCCACCCCTTAGTAGGCCAATTTCTACTAAACTTCGGAGGCTGCACCTGCAAAAATCCTTAACAGTTTGCATAGACTTAGCCTTGTCCTCCATTTTCTTTAAAACTGCTTCCACAGGCGAACCAAACAACACATCAGACTGTAAAGGAGCATCCAAAATCCTTGTCTTAACATGCTCAGCTAAGTTCTGATCTCTCAACCAGGCGTGCCTACGAAGAACAGAACCAGTGGCAGCCACCCTCGAGGAGGCCTGCACAGCATCAAAACCACACTGCAAAGAATGCTTTCCCACTTGTTCAGAAACATGAACTAAATCCTGCAGCTCTTTACACTCAATACCTTCAGCCAGAGCATCCACCTTAGACTTCAATTGTGAAAGGAGATAATTCTGATATTTTAACATATGAAACTGACAATTCAACGCCCTCATGGCTAAAGTGGAAGAAGTGTACACTTTCTTTCCCCATCTATCCAAAGCCCTTGCCTCTTTATCAGGAGGAACAGGATTTTTAACCACAGAAGCCTTCACACCTTTAGGCCCCTGAGAGACAGTTTCTGGGTCCGCCCTAGGACTCTTAAAAAGATACTTATGGGCTTCAGGCACCCTATAGTACCTATCCGGTTTAACTGGGGCAGGAGGCAAAGAATCAGGATTTAGTGAAGCCTCTGCAAAAACATCTTCTACAACATTCAGAACAGGAGGAATAGCTAAAGGCCTATGCTGGGGTAAAAACAAGAATTCTCTAAGCCTTTTCCTGGAATCAGAGAAATCTTGACCTTCCCATTTAAAATGCTCCCTCATGGAATGCAGGGTCTCTGAAAAAGAAAAATCCTCAGGAGGCGAAGCTGAAGGAGTAGAATCATCCACATCAGAATCAGAATAAGGAGGATACTCCTGCAAGTCCTCAGCAGAAGACTCAGAAGCCTCCGAACATTGCTCAAAACTCTCAAACTCAGGTTCCACCCTAGGCCTCTTATCAGGAGGGGGCATAGAACCTCTAATCATAGTAATCAAATCCTCTGCCATTTTTAGCATATGCTTCTTAGGCAAAGACCCTGAAACACTTGGAGAAACCCCCACAGAAGCTAAAGTAGGCCTGCCTCTTAAAGAAGCCTTGGCAACAGAAGGCGAGGCCCTAACCACCTTAGGAAGAGAGGGAAGAACAGCCACCTGAGAAGCCCCTTCAGCCTGGCCTACTTCCTGAGAGGACACATCCTGCAACAATAAAGTTTCTCCCTGAGACTCCAAAGAAACTCCTGGCAGTACCTCCGGCTCCACTGAGCCCTCTAAAGAACCGACGTCCGGGACTGTCGGTTCTTCCCCTCTAGGCTTCGCTGCTTTGTCCTTGCGCTTTTTGGCTGAAGCGGGCGTCGGAGCATCCGACGGCATTTTATAATTACAACGCTTCCCAAACACTAACCTGGCACAGTCTAACCTTCTCTTAATAGTGCGTTTGTTAAATCTAGCACAAGAGCGGCATCCAACAACGTCGTGCTCAGGCCCTAAACAAGGTATACACAAAGTATGGCAATCCCTATGAGGTATCTGTTTCCCACAAGAAATACAGTTATTCACTTTTCTGACATCCGGTTAAATACTGAGGCAAGAAAAACCAAAATATTCCCCAACGGGTACTTAGCCAACTTTGATTCGGTCTGAAACTCTGACTTCAGAAACTTTCAGAACGCCAACCTGCACTCGCAAAATTGCTTCTGCATCGGACCATGTGGCAAAAAAGACTGAGGATATGACGTCGGTCATGCGCATTAGTACCCTGACGTACTGACGTCAGTCTAATGCGCCGTGACCGACGTCAGCCATATACTTTGGTATTCGGGCCGACTGGACAGCGGACTACCCAATAGTTAGGACTGCAGCAATGTGGAATGAAGAACATCTGCACATGTCCTACTCATCACTGCTGTAGCACTCCTGACATAGAACTTACATAACTGTACATGTCCTACTCATCACTGCTGCAGCACTCCTGACATAGAACTTACATAACTGTACACGTCCTACCCATCACTGCTGCAGCACTCCTGACATAGAACTTACATAACTGTACACGTCCTACTCATCACTGCTGCAGCACTCCTGACATAAAACTTGCATAACTGTACATGTCCTACCATCACTGCTGCAGCACTCCTGACATAGAACTTACATAACTGTACATGTCCTACTCATCACTGCTGCAGCACTCCTGACACAGAACTTACATAACTGCACATGTCCTACTCATCACTGCTGCAGCACTCCTGACATAACTTACATAACTGTACATGTCCTACTCATCACTGCTGCAGTACTACTGACATATAGGTTGTCACCACTGACTTCTGGCTGGGGTACAAATGCTTTACCTTCCCTAGATCATACATTTGAAACATGACCTCAGGTCGTATGCATTGGGGTATAAAGACAGAGGTGCAAGCATGTTTCCCTTAGACTATCTCCATGCCAGCAGTCTGAAGACTACTGAAAGAGACGACTAGTCAGGATGGGTACAGCCCAAATAGGTAACACATTTCTCCTGTATCTATGTAAGAGAGACAAGGATATAGCAGAGGGGGAAAGACAACTGAAGAAGGAAGTAAGAGGAGAGGGGATGGAGCATGTGATGGAATATTGCAACAGTGCCTACTGCTATTGGTAAGTTCTTGCACAATGGTATTACGTCCTCACTGAAATGCTTTTTGCAGTATTCCTGACATATGTGTGACTCCCACAGATGAAAGATGGAGGAAGTGTGGCTGGTTACTGAGAAAATGAATTGTCTAGCAGTCTGGACAAGCTGTCCTGGACCTGGAGAATGCACCAATTCTGTAGTGCATGGTAAAGCTATGTACAGAGGACCAAGTGGCTGCCTCCAACATAGACCTAGACTCTGTCCTTTTGTGAAAAACTCCTGAGGAATGACTGCCCTAGTGGAATGTACTTTATGGCAGCAGGGTAAAATCTTAGTATGGTGTGATTACCAGAAAATAACAGCCTTTGAAATCCAGGCTACAATAGTTTGTTTGGAGACTGGGTGTCCCAGCTTAGGGATCAAAGGGCACAAACAGCTGGTCAGTGTTTCTGAAGGACTTGGTTTTGACCAGGTGAAATCTGTGTTGTCTGTGGATGTCTCAGGAATGCAACATCCTTTCCCACTTGCTTTGGGGATTGGGAAAGGTGGGAAGATGAATGGCCTGATCAAGAGACAGCTTATTCACTACTTTAGGCATAAAGGATGGGTTAGCCCTGAGAGTCGGCCTGTTTCTTTGAAAAATAAGAAAAAGGTAAATGGCCATAGCAGCTTGTATTTCAGAAACCCAACAGGAAGGTGGTTTTCCAAGTACAGAACTTCAGACAAGAGGAAGAAGCTAGTTCAAAGAGATGTAGAGTAAGCTTTACTGGCACAAAATTAAGATCCCAAGGAGGAGAAATGGGTTTCCTTGGGGGTTAAGTTGCAGAAAGGAAAGTTGTGTAAAATCTTACCATAACCATAGATATCCTTATCTTCACTGCTACAGTATTTTTAGTTTTAGTCTTGTCCAGGTTAAAATCTCAGTTGTCTTTGAACATCTAAGGAGCACAGGATCTTCTTACTAAGGTTTTGTGGAGAAGGGAAGACGGTGGGTAGCTGAACAGTTTTTTAAGGGATAGCTCATTAACCACTTTGGGTATAAAGGAGGGGTTACTTCTCAAGGATACCCTGTCCTTATGGGATACCAAGAAGAGGGGAACAGCCATGAGGGCTTGAAGCTCTGACAACCATCTAGCTGAGGTCAGGGCCACTAGCAAAACAGTTTTCCAACAGCAATGCTTAAGACAGGCTGAAGAAGTGGGCCCAAAAGGGGGAAGTGTCGACTTCTCTAGAACAACATTAAGGTTCCAAGAAGGAGGGATAGGCTTCCTGGAAGGCCTAATGTGGAGGACACCTTTAAGAAATTATTTCACCTCAAATCTGGATGCCAGAGGGGGAGATAATGGCAGAGAAGCAGAAATAGCTGATGTGAGCTTTAACTGATGAATAAGCCAGGCCAGCAGAGAGCAATTCACACAAGTAGGACAGAACCACTGGAATTTCCACTGTCAGTGGGTCCTGGTGCTTAGAAAGACACCATAGTGAAAATATTTTCCATTTGGAAACATAAGATTTCCTAGTATTAGGTTTTCCCATCACCCACAGTGTCAGCTGTAGTGTTTACAGGTGTGGCTGTATCACGGACCTTTTGTTTTGTGTGAGAAAGTCCACCCTGTGGGGTAGCTTGTGGTGATGGCCCTTGGCTAGATGGAGAAGGTGGAACCAGTGCTGTCTTGGCCAAAAGAGAGTCAAAAGCAAGATTTTTGGTTGGTCCTGTCAGATTTTTGAGCAGGACATTTGGGTTTAGAAGAGGGGGAGGGAATGCATACAGAAACATCCTCTTCCCTGAGAAGGAGAGGATGTTCACTTTCCAAACCAGAGGACTTGGGGCTCTGGCATAAAACTTTCGAAGCTGTCTCTTCAATGGGCAGGTAAATAAATCTGCGTGTTGAGTACCCCATTGGTGGACTATGTCCAGGAACACATCCCTGTGAAGTGGGATTGGGTGTAGGACCTGCTCAGTGAGTCTGCCACAAGATTCCTGTTGGAGGGGATGTACACCACCTGAACTGTCATGTTGTACTGGGACAGGAATTTCCACACCATAAGGGCCAGTCTGCAAAGGAGGCAGGATTTGGTTCCTCCTTGCTTGTTTACATACCAGAGTACAGTCATGTTGCTAGTGAACAGTTTGAGAGGGCCTGACCAAAGGATGGAGTGAAATGCTTGTAAGGCTAGGAGCAACGTTTGCATTTCCCTCATGTAGATGTGTTCCTTTTCCTGTGAGGAGACTGTAAATTTTCCCAGGGCCATGCCCCAGCCCATGTCTGATGCACCTGTGTAGAGTTCTTGGACTGGGGTGAGAGGATGTAGGGGTAGTCCTGGGTTTAGGTTGACCTGTTGGATCCATCGGAGTAGTTCTCTCTTCAGACATGGGATAAGGGGAATGTGGTATTCTAGTAGATTGGAGTGTTGGGTCCACACAGATCTGAGGTACCACTGGAATTTCATTATGTGGAGTCTTGCCAGGGGTATCACAGGAATGGTTGAGGGGATATATCTTAAACCCTGAGGGATTCCCTGGCCACGAAGTGGTTTAAGGGAAGAAGAGATTAAAAGAAGGATTGCAGGTCCTGTACCTTTTGGGGTGGCACAGAAAAGTACAGTTTTGTACCTACCATAAATGTAGATGTTCGAGGATCCCCATTGCTGCAGTCCTTACTATTGGGTAGTCCGCTGTCCAGTCGGCCCGAATACCAGAGTATATGGCTGACGTCGGTCAGGGCGCATTAGACTGACGTCAGTACGTCAGGGTACTAATGCGCATGACCGACGTCATATCCTCAGTCTTTTCTTGCCCCAGATGTCAGAAGACCCTAAAAAGACAAGGCCCAAAATACCTGCACCAAAAATATGTACAATATATACAAGAATATATACAAAAATATCAGCATGTAACCTCACCTACACAACCACCCCTAAACACAGAGGGGAAGGAGGGAGGGTAAATTGGACTGCAGCAATGGGGATCCTCGAACATCTACATTTATGGTAGGTACAAAACTGTACTATGTTCTTCGTTCCCCATTGCTGCAGTCCTTACTATTGGGTAGAATCCCAAAGCAGAGGTAAGGGAGGCTGGCAAATCATAAAGAAGTAGGAGCTGACAACATGCCCTGCAAAACAGCTGTGGCAAAACCAGCCCTAGACTTAGAGTAGATAGGAAGGTGATAATGCTTAGAGAAAGTATGCACTGAACTCCAAGTAGCTGCCTCCAAAATATCCTTAGTTGCCACCCCTTAGAAATGCTGTTGAAGTGGCAGTAGCCCTAGTGGAATGAGGCCTAATCCCAGCTGGAATCTCCTTGCCATGATGGGAATAACAAAATGCAATGCAAAAGCCAATCCACCTAGAAATAGTTTGTTTTGACACAGGCTTGCCCTGCGAACTCAAAGCAAAAGAAACAAACAACTGCTGAGACTGCCTAAAATCCTTAGTCCTGCTTAAATAATAACGCAATTGCCTGTGCACATCCAAAGTGTGCAAAATCTTTTCCCCTTTATTTTGGGGGTCTGCATAAAAAGTAGGCAAATGAATAGTTTGGTTTAAAGCCACACTAGAAACCACCTTAGGCATAAAGGAAGGATTAGTACGTAATGATACCCTATCCTTATGGAAAATCAAAAAGGGCTCTACTGCCATAAGGGCCTGCAACTCAGACACCCTTCTTGCAGAAGTAATAGCCAACAGAAAAGCAGTCTTCCATGACAAGTATTTCAATTCAGCAGTAGCCGCAGGCTCAAAAGGTTGTAGAGTAAGTTTTTCCAACACAAAATTGAGATCCCAAGCAGGAGTAGGAGCTCTATTGGGGGTCTTATATTCTTTGCCCTCTAAGAAACTGCTTGAACAAAGGATGCGAAAACAATGGTGGGTCACAATCATAGTGAGCTGAAATTGCTGCAGCATGAATCTTAATGGAAGAGAAGGACAAACCTTTGTCCAATAACTCAGTAAGATATTGAAGAGCCACACTCAAATTAGGCTCAGAAATCTCCAAATTCTTTGCTGTACTCCAAAATAAAAATCTCTTCCATTTTTCTGCGTACACTTTCCTTGTACTAGATCTTCTAGCTTCCATAATCACATTTAAAACTTGTTGAGGAAGTTGAGACCTGCTGTGTTTCAACACAGAATATGCCAGGCTGTTAGATGAAGAGAGTGAAGCTTGACATGGAGCAGATGACCGTCCTTCTGAGATAACAGATGAGGAATCAGAGGTAAAGGCCATGGAGGCTTCTTTACCAGACTCCGTAGTAGTGGGTACCAGTGTTGCCGAGGCCAATCTGGAGCTATCAAAATCATCCTTGGCCTGTCTTGTCTGACCTTTAATAGTACCTTTGGAAGAAGAGGCAGAGGTGGAAAGGCATACACATGAAGGTTTTTCCAACTGAAAGACAGCATCCACTTTCCAAGCTGTGTGATGAAACCCCTTTGTGCAATACTTTGGCAGCTGGTGGTTTAGTGGAGAAGCGAACAGATCTATGTCTGGAGTTCCCCATGACACTGTCAATTTCTGAAATACATGAAGATCCAGTTTCCACTCGTGGGGATCCATGATTTGTCTGCTTAACACATCTGCTAAGGAGTTCTGTGCTCCGGCAGAAACCTTGCCTGAAGAGTTAGTTGCAAGCTTAGCACAGTCTCCCATAAAATCATTGCTTGCCTGCATAGAGGATAAGAATGTGTTCCCCCTTGCTTGTTGATGTACCACATGACAGTTGTGTTGTCTGTTAGAATCAACACCTGCCCTGGAAGAAGTAACTCCTTGAAAGCCATTAATGCAAACTGGACTGCTAACATCTCCTTCATGTTGATATGTAGATGCTGTAGTCTGGCAGGCCACTTGTCTTGTATCCACTTTCCATTTAGATGAGCTCCCCAAGCAATGTCCGAGGCATCTGTCGTTAAAATCTGACTCGCCTCTGGCGGGTCACAGAGAGTCCCTTGTTTAGGTGACATTCCTGAGCCCACCACAAAAATTCTTTTTGAAGGCAAGGTATTATTTGAATGACAGTGTCCAAATCCTGGCAGTGCTGTGTCCATACATTTTGAGATACCATTGTAGCTTCCTCATATGCAGTTTGGCATTGGGAAGCACCAGAATACAAGATGCCATGAACCCTAATGCTTGAAGGACTGTCCTTGCAGTCAGCACGGACTGATGAGATAGTTGATGGAAGTAAAGTGATAGACTCTTTTGTTTGTCCGGGGTTAAAAAGGCCATCTGGGCTGCTGTATTCAGTCTCACACCCAGAAAGCACATGTCTTGAGAGGGTACTAGACTGGACTTTATTTCGTTCACAGAATACCCTAGGCATCTTAGCACTGCTATAACATATTCCAGATGCTGTAGAAGGTCTTCCTTTTCTTGAGCCAGAATCAGGCAGTCGTCCAAGTAAGGATAGATTTGAATTCCTTGTAGCCTGAAGTAAGCTATCACTGGAGCCAGAACCTTTGTGAATACTCTGGGCGCAGTAGATAAGCCAAAGGGCAATGCAGAAAACTGATAATGAAAATTTCCAGCTCGAAACCGCAGATACTTCCTGCAACTTAGCCTTATAGGCACATGAAGGTAAGCTTCCTTGAGATCTAAAGTTACCATCCAGTGATCTTTGCCCAGCAGAGGCAAAAGCTGTTGTAACGTCAACATCTTGAACTTGGGAATGTCCAGATAAGTGTTGAGGAGAGATAAATCCAAAATTGGTCTCCACGTGTTCCCCTTCTTTGGTACTATGAACAGGCGAGAATAAAATCCTAGGCCCCTTTCTGATACAGGAACTGGCTGAATGGCCCCCATCAGGAGTAACTGAGAAATTTGCTTGTGAGCCTCTTTTCTTTGTGGAGGAGGAACGTCTGGCATGCCTTTGAAAGGAGGCATTGTATGGAAATAAAACCTGTAACCGTGGTGAATGATATCCAACACCCATCTGTCTTGAGTAATTAAATCCCAATTTCCTTTGAAAAGAGACAGTCTTCCTCCCAAAGGTGCTACCAGACGAGAATCTACTGGCAGCTGAAAAGGCAGGTCATTGGGTCTGTTTACGAAAGGACTGACCCCTGCCCTCACCAGAAGTCTGAGCAGGTGAACTCCCTGTTCTAGGCCTAAAAGAACCTGGAGCTCTGCCCCTACCACGTCTAGACCTACCCCTAGACTGGGAATCATAAGCAGGATATGTCCACCCCTTAGCAGGCCAATTTCTACTAAACTTCGGGGGCTGCACCTGCAAAAAATCTTTAACAGTTTGCATAGACTTAGCTTTGTCCTCCATTTTCTTTAAAACTGCTTCCACAGGCGAACCAAACAACACATCAGACTGTAAAGGAGCATCCAAAATCCTTGTCTTAACATGCTCAGCTAAATTCTGATCCCTCAACCAGGCATGCCTGCGAAGAACAGAACTAGTGGCAGCCACCCTCGAGGAGGCCTGTACAGCATCAAAACCACATTGCAAAGAATGCTTACCCACTTGTTCAGACACATGAACCAAATCCAGCAACTCTTTACACTCAATACCTTCCGCCAAAGCATCCACCTTAGATTTCAATTGTGAAAGGAGATAATTTTGATATTTTAGCATGTGAAACTGACAATTCAATGCTCTCATGGCTAGAGTGGAAGAAGTATACACTTTCTTTCCCCACCTATCCAAAGCCCTTGCCTCTTTATCAGTGGGAACAGGATTTTTAACCACAGAGGCCTTAACACCTTTAGGTCCCTGAGAAACAGTTTCTGGGTCCGCCCTAGGACTCTTAAACAAATACTTATGAGCTTCAGGCACCCTATAGTACCTATCGGGTTTAACAGGAGCAGGAGGCAAAGAGTCAGGGTTCAGGAAGCCTCTGCAAAACATCTTCCACCACATTCAACACAGGAGGAATAGCTAAGGGCCTATGCTGGGGTAAAAACAAGAATTCCCTAAGCCTTTTCCTGGAATCAGAGTAATCCTGGCCTTCCCATTTAAAGTGCTCCCTCATGGAATGCAGGGTCTCTGAAAATGAGAAATCCTCAGGAGGAGAAGCTGTAGGAGTGGAATCATCCACATCAGAATCAGAATAAGGAGGATACTCCTGCAAATCTTCCACAGAAGACTCAGAAGCCTCTGAACACTGTTCAAAACTATCAAACTCTGGTTCCACCCTGGGCCTCTTATCAGGAGGGGGCATAGAACCTCTAATCATAGAAATCAAATCTTCTGCCATTTTAAGCATATGTTTCTTAGGTACAGAACCCGAAAAGCTAGGAGAAGCCCCCACTGAAGCTGAACTTGGCCTACCCCTCAAAGAAGTTTTGGCAACAGAAGGAGAGGCTCTAACTACCTTGGGAAGAGAGGGAAGAACAGTTACCTGCGAAGCCCCCTCAGCCTGGCCTACCTCCTGAGAAGGCACATCCTGTAACAGTAAAGTTTCTGCCTGAGACTCCATAGAAACTCCTGGCAAAACCTCTGGCTCCACTGAGCCTTCTAAAGAACCGACGTCCGGGACTGCCGGTTCATCAACCCTAGGCTTCGCTGTTTTGTCCTTGCGCTTCTTGGGAAGCGGCGTCGGAGCATCCGACGGCATTTTATAATTGCAACGCTTCCCAAACACTAACCTGGCACAGTCTAACCTCCTCTTAATAGTGCGTTTGTTAAACCTAGCACAAGAGCGGCAACCAACAACGTCGTGCTCAGGCCCTAAACAAGGTATACACAAGGTATGGTAATCCCTATGAGGTATCTGTTTCCCACAAGAAATACAGTTATTCACTTTTTCTGACATCCGGTTAAATACTGAGGCAAGAAAAACCAAAATGTTCCCCAACGGGTACTTAGCCAACTCTGATTCGGTCTGAAACTCCGGTTTCGGAAATATTTCAGAACGCCAACCTGCACTCGCAAAACTGCTTCTGCATCGGACCATGCGGCAAAAAAGACTGAGGATATGACGTCGGTCATGCGCATTAGTACCCTGACGTACTGACGTCAGTCTAATGTGCCCTGACCGACGTCAGCCATATACTCTGGTATTCGGGCCGACTGGACAGCGGACTACCCAATAGTAAGGACTGCAGCAATGGGGAACGAAGAACATCTTTCATTACATCTGTCTGCATTCAACAACCCAGGAGAATATGGTCTTGAGAGCAGGTGAGGACTGAATTTCTGAAGTTGAATGTAAATCCCAGTTTTCCCAGGAGGGAAATTTTAGTTTGTAGGTTCACTAGAAGAGTGAGAGGGGTTGCAGCCTGTAAGAGTAGGTCATTCAGGTATAGAAAAATATGGATATGCAGGAGCCTGCAATGAGAAGTCACTAGAACCAGACATTTTGTGAAAACTCTTGGAAGGCTGTGTAAGCTGAGGCGCCAAGTGGTTCATTAAATTGGCTTACTTCTTGGATCGGTGGTCTTGGTGGTATTTTATTATTTGTGAAAACTCACAGGCTGTAGAGCGGTCAAAGGGCAAAGCAGGGAATTCAAAATGCCAGGAACCCACAGAAAAACACAGATATTTTCTGTACCCGGGGTGAACTGGGCTGTGGAGGTAAGCAGCTTTTATGCCTAGAGAGACCATGAATCCCTGTGAGAGCAGCAGAAGGAAAAGGGTTTGAAGAGTTAGCTTTCTGAAGAAGGGAACCTTTAAGAATGTATTTGGTGTTTGATAAGTCCAGAACTGGACTCCAGGGACCATCTTTTGTGGGCACTAGGAACATTACTGAGTAAAATCCTTTCCCTCCGGAGGTACAGAGAACTTTGTGAATGGAGCCCTGTTGGTATAACTCTGAGAGGAGCTCAAGAAAGAGGAGTAGTTGGTCTCTGGGAGGTATGGGAATGCACCGAAAGGTAGGGGTGGATTGCCAAACCTAACGTATCCTTTTTCTGATTATGAAGAGGATCCAATTATCTTGGATAATACTTTCCCGGTCCTGAGAGCATTTGAGAGGCAAAGGGAGACAGGAGGAGGAGATGGGATGTTTGCAGGGTAGTCACAGACTCCCTGCACTGTCAGGAAAGGGCTGTTTTTGTTGGGAGGAAATATGAGGAGCCCTAGTCCTCTGTGGTCTTCTACCTCCTCTGGAAGCTTTACTGGAATGGTGCTGAGAGCGGCTATGAACAAAGGCAGGCTTGGAAGGGAAGTTCCTATGGAACTTAGGCACAGGAGAGACTAAAATATGCTTTGATGGCTTCCTTAAGTTCTTTGGACTTTTCCTGCCAGGATTTAAAAAGTGAAGTTGCATCTGAACTGAACAAGGCTGTATTGTCTAGTGGGCCATCCATTAATTTAGACTTGAAGTCATCCTATAGTGGCTGAAGTCTAAGCATGGAAAATCTTCTGAGGACTGTCCTGGTTGCAATTGCCCTAGCACAATCCTCAGCAACATCAAATCTGCATTTGATGGAATGTCTTGCCATTTGGGAAGAAGTTCCTAAGAGAGACAGGGCTATGTTTTTACCCTCAGAGTCTGGAAGGTCTGAAATAGCAGAAGATGCAACTCTAGAGAGTATTTTGTGATACGAGTCTGACAGACGATGGCCCTGAAAGCCAAAGTGGCAGAAGTGTAGGCCTTTTTCCCTGGTCTTTCAAGGGTTCTACACTCCTTGTCCGAAAGGAATAGGGAGGTGGAAGGAAGCATTTTTGAAGGTGTAATCAGTTGCAACAGAATTGACTGCTGGGTGTGCAGCAGGGAACCTAAAGAGGAATTTACAGTCCTCAGGAACTTTGTAGAAGTGGTCTGGCTTCTTGGGGGCTGGGGCTTGGGAATCTTGTGTTTGGGAGGCACTATTAAAAGCATCTCAAAAAGCTGGATACACTGGCAGCACTGCAGAAGAGCTGGAAAGGTCAACTTGCAAGAGTTGGTAGTACCTTTTTTGGATGTCTGAAATGTGAAAGTGTCCCACTTAAAGTATTCTCCCATTTTCAGGATGGTTTCCCCAAAGGAAACTTCTTCCATAGGGGATTTTGCAACCAATGACTCCTCTTCAGGAGAGACATATTCCTGACGAGAGGGAATATGTGTGGAGTAGTCCAAGGATTCTTCTCCATCTGAAGAGAATTAATTGGATAAGTCATTGCCCCTAATCCTTTTCTGAGAAGGATGAGATGCAGGAGTAGGGGTAGGCTGAGAGGAAGGCTGCTTGAGTGCCATGAAAGTCTGAAACAGGCTTTGAGAGATGGCCTGCCAATGTGCAGGGTCCTCTCTAGGACTGGATACATACGTTGTCTTTTGTTTTGTTCTTAGCAGAAGACACTACCTTATGCAATGTCAGAGGACCAGAGAATGGCCTGTTTTCAAAGATTTCAGGTACGATGTCTTTGGTCACTGAAGTGCAAGTTAACCCTCTAGGGCCCTCAATGCAGTCAAGCTTTTGTTCCCCTCTTGATGTCCTGATCGGACATCTGTTCCATCTCCAGAGACGTGTTTGAGGGCAAAGTGAAACTGACCTCAGAACTGGGTTTGTCCTATGACTCCATGCCAGAAGTCGGACATGTCTCCGGGTTGACAAACACCTCGGGAAATACGTCGGATGGCAAAGGTGCAGAGGAAGGTGTAGGCCAAGGTTTCTTGACCTCATGTTTCAATGGCTCAGTACCTTCCATACTCTTAGCTAATAGTTTAAGCCACTGGTTTTCAAGATAGCTAGCAAGAGATGAAAGCCTACTTTTAAGGGTCTTGGGAACGAAGGCCTGACAAATACTGCACGATTTGTGGTTGTGGTTAGGGCCTAGAAAGAAGAGGCACTGGGTATGGATGTTCTTGCATGGAATTTGTCTTCCACACTGCACTAGCACTTGCCCTTTCTGGATGACATACCAAAACAGTAGAAAAAAAAAGTATTCTCCCAATGGGGCACTTATCTGAAAATGCTGAGTCACAAAGACAGGAAATGATCATACTATGGTCGGAATGGCGTTCTGACTGGTGGCACAAAAGTTCTGAGGATGGTGCATGCGTATGTCCCTTTTATGGCTTATGTCCGACTGCAACTTACATGTGACATAACACACACCCTACAATAGTAAAGACTTTTATATAATGGCCAAAGTTGGGCCACCGCCTGGCGGAGGATATATATCCCTCAAGTGAAGAATATCGCAGCAAGTGAATAGGAGGACATCTCCACTAAGGAAAAGCTTGACCTCTAGCCTAGCCATAATTTGGGGGGGGGGGGGGGGGCTAAGAAGCAGACAAATGAGCTTTTATGGACAAGTAGATGAAGCCCGACTGACGAAGCTCACAGAGACACTGTGGTACCATAGGGACACATGCTAAGAGTGGGTACTGACTATGTCTGCAGCACCAAAAGGAAAACCTTTTCCACTTAGCCACGTAAGATTTTCTGGTGGTAGGTCTCCTAGTCTGCTGTAGGACTTCTACCACCTCTTCAGAAAATAGAAGTCTTTGAGGGGTTAAAATCCTATCATCCATACAGTTGTTGGAGTCGGGTGGAGCAGCAGTCTTTTTTGCTGAGTAATCCAGTCCAGCTGTGGAGGAATCCTATAATTTCCCGTTTGCTGAATGAAATAGCATGGGGAGCCAATCTTGCCTCAGCCAGAATGGAGCCAGTAATAGGAGTGTCTCCTTTTGTGCTTTGAGAAGAATTGTTGGAAGAGAAGGCATCTGTCCTTCAGGCTGTGGGACAAATGTCCCTGGTACAAAACTGGGGGATCTGATTATTGCTTGATGAAGCAAAGAGGTCTATTAGAGGTGTGCCACACTGAAGTGTGATGCTGTGGAAGACCTCTCGGTTCAATATCCAATCATTGGGGTACTCCATGGAGTGACTTAAGCAGTGTGCTAATACATTGTCCTGAGAGGGGATATATATGGCTGTAAGTGTGATGTTCATTTATGTTGTCACATTCCAAGCCTCCTCTGCTAACCTAAAGTTGGCAAGACCTGCTGCCTACTTGTTTATGTACCACATGACTGTGGTGTTATCTGTGTACACCTGGAGTGGTCCTAGTCTCCAAAGCTGGGCAAAATTCTGAAGAACCTGCAAAAGAGCCATCCACTCTTTCATGAACCAGGGCTGCCATTTTCCTTACACTCTGTGTTACCCTCTGCAAGCCCCCCATGCAAACCCGTTGGAGGAGGACGAGATGTGAAAGGTAACTCTGGGTTGACTATGAGCAGTGTCTCTTCCACCACATAAGCTCCTTCTTGAGACAAAGGAGGAGGGGAATTGGGGCATCTTATGGGTAAGAGTGCTGTGATCACACAGACTTCAGGTACCACTGAATTTTCCTCATGTGGAGTCTGGCCAGATTTATCATATGGATGGTGGTTGCCTTGAATCCCAAAGTTCTTAACATCTCCCTTGCAGGGGGTTGCAGAGAAGAAATCCTGGAGGCAACTGGACAAGCTGCGAACCTTCTCCTGAGGCAGGAAGGCATGCATTTTCTGTGTGTCCAACCTGTATACCAGAAACATCAGGTTCTGTGTGCAGACCATGAGGGATTTTTGGTAGTTTATATTGAAATCTAGACCTGTCAGAAGATGGAGGGTGAATTGAAGATGCTGAACAGAAATCTCGGCAGAGAACCTGGATCAGAATGTCATCCAAGTAGGGGAAAATATAAATCCCTTGTGTGTGTAAGAAAGCTACAACATGCGCTAGGCACTTTGTGAACACTACTGGGGCTGCGGAAAGACCAAAAGGCATAGCAGTAAATTGAAAATGCGAGGAGCCAGAGGAAGTCCTAAGGAATCTCCTGCAAAAGTTACAAATGGGAATGTGTAAGTAGGTGTCCTTGAGATCTAATGACACCAAGAAAGCCTGTGAGAGAATGAAAAGTAGGAGAACCTGAAGAGAGCGCATTTTGAAAGCTGGTACCTTCAAATAAGTATTCCGGATGGACAGGTCTAGGATGGGTCTCCACTGTCCTTTTCTTGGGCCTAGGAGAATCCTGAAACAAAATATTTTCCCATTAATTCTTTTGGTACTAGATTAATGGTACCCTGATTCAAGAGGTCTTGAACAATGGGAGTCAGAAGGCATATTTGATTTGAAGGAGGCAGTGGGATGTCTTTCAGAGGGGGAATGTCTTTTCAAGACATGGCATAACCTTCCCTGATGATGGAGAGGACCCACTTGTCTGTGGTGATAGCTTCCCACCTGGCCAGAGAAAACAACAGCCTTTTGGGAAATATGGGGTAAAGGGGTTGGAGATGGAGGGAGGGATGCTACAGGGGTAGTCACAGATTTTTGCCTCCAAAGGGCAACCTCCTGGCTGGAGGTGCCCTTTGGAATTTTTCAGGGTATCTTTTCCTGGGCGTTTTTATTTGTTTCTCGACTGCCTTCAAATCCCTTTTAATGAAGGGGTAGATTTAGTCAGGTAGAGCTATATGCCGTCTTTCATGGTTTTACCTTGGTCTAGGTGTGTTTTGAACAGACAGGCTTCCTGAGGTCCAAACACCAAGTCTTTGTCCAGGGTGAATTTAGAATTTGTGATTTAAACTCCTCAGGCATAGGCTGACTGGAAAGCTATGCATATGCCCTAGAAGCAGCATCCACAGCATCATAACTCCACTTAATGCTGCGTCTGGCAATCTGAGTGGCCTGTGAAAGACCTGCACCTGCTGCTTAGAGTATGCGGTAGGAGGATCCAACATAACTTTAAGGAGTTAAGAGAAATCAAACACTTCGTCATTTGAGTCTTGCCTAAACACAAGGGTAGCATACATGTAAACCTTCCTCCCCAATCTATCCATAGCCCTACTGTCTTTATCAGTGGGTAGGGCATTAACACTGAGCAGTCTGGAGGGCTTATATTAAGAGAGAGACACTGCAAAAGGGTCTGCCAGAGAGTTCTTGTATATATATTTCAGCTCATCATGGAACTTGTAAAACCTGTCTGTTCTTTTAGGAGCTGGTGGTTGAGAATTGGGTGCAGAAGAGGTGGACTAAAAGGCATCCTGGAATATCTCAAGCACAGGAGGAACTGAGGTATCCGTTTCTCAGAGGGTGTAGATAGTACATCTTCTGATCATCATAAATCTGCATGGATTGCCAATCAAAATGTTTAATCATGCTCTGTACAGTTTCCTCAAAAGAAGCCTTCTCTATAGGGGAATCCAGTAAGAAGGAGCCTCCTTCATTAGAAGAGAATTGTCCTGGAGAGTGCAGCAGAGAGGAATAGCCCTGAGAATAGTCAGAGTTGTAATTCTGCTCCTCATTACAGGAAGAGGAAATTAGAGTAGGTTTAAGAGGTGTAGCCTGTGGTAGTGGAGACCCAAAAGAGGGGGGCTTCAAAGACATAACAGCTTCAAAGAAACTGTGTAAAAAAATCCATCCATTCCTCCTCTCTAGCTGTTGAGGAGGAAGCTGCATGCTTAGTCCTCTGCTTTTTCTTTTTAGATGTGACGTCAACCTTGATGAGATGCAGAGGATCAGAACCATTTCTGACCTCTATTAGAGAGCCTGGGATCTCTTCTCTAACTAGAATTTCAGGGATGCCATGCAGTCCTACTGAAATGATAAGACTAGGCTCCACAAACATATTGGCAGTCTGCAAGGCTTTATCCACAAAGACTAACATCTATGCAGGCATTAACAATAACAAACCTAACAGGCACAAGTCTACCATTTACAATCCAACAAAAGTATGTAGGAATACTATCAATGGATCTGCTCCTATACATCTCAAGGATAAATGCCACCATCATCATCAGCTTAACATGTCATCAAACATGTATCTTTCAGAATCCTATACCTCATGACCACTCTTCACCAATACCTGAATAGTTTTATAGGTTCATAAGTAGGTACTAGGCTATCAGCCCAAGGACCTAAATAAGCTACCAACAAAGTTCCCTGGCTTATGCCAACCCAAGAAAGTTAATTTCCTGTGCCCCTGTCGAGTCGAGACACAGAAGTGATCCCCGGGGTGTATTTCCTATTTCCCATCCACTCATCAAGATTTTTCTTGAAGAGTGTTAGTGAGGAACTTTGCTTGACATAGATGGGTAGCTTGTTCCAGAGTATGGGAAGTCTCTGGTACAGGAATCTATCCCACCAGCAAGTCCTGTTTATTGTGGTGACAAAGTTTAGGTCCCTAGAGCATGTAGCTCAGAGGGATTGGGATTACTTTAGGTGTAGCATGTCCAACAGCTCTGGGTTTGACATAGCTTTATATGTTAGGCAGAGATCACCTTGGAGTAGGCGATATGCTACAGTGTAAAGCTGGAGTTTTTTGAGATGATCAGTGT